>NC_053490.1:238059488-238359488 GCF_905171775.1 Rana temporaria | reverse complement strand
GTGAGAATTCTCAATTTACATATATATATATATATATATATATATATATATATATATATATATATATATATATTTCTTACCTCTGTATGTTGTTCTATGTTCTACTGTACTCTAAAGAATAAAGCAGAAACCAGTCATTCTCAAAACTTGTTACAGAATGCCATTTTAATACACCTTGTAGATTGTCCTAATGGACACGTCTGATATCTTTTCAAAATTCTGATGCAAAGAAAATAAGCTGCAGGAGCCTGCAAGAAAGGTGTCCTGTCGTTAGGCAATTAGGTGATACATGCAGAAATCAATGTGATTATCCAGACGCAGGAAGAGGTTGAATATGAAACATTGAAGCTGGCAACTGCATAATTAGCAGACACCTTGGTTTTGTTTTGACATGTCCTTTAGGAGCTGCCATCATTAATAGTAGCTGAGATGTATGAAAAATGAAAGTCCTAATACAGTTTTGTCATGGAGAGAAGGGGCTGCTGGCCAGTGCTTCCGCTTGACACCTGCTTGTACCAGCATGGCTCACTCTGTAACAAACGTCTTCAGTCACAGTCATAGTCAGTTGAATGATGGCACTTCAGAAGATAAGGTGTTTAACTGCTGGTGTGATAGCACTATTCCTTTCACCATTATCAGATTGCAAACACCTTATATTCCTTCTTGTATTGTCTGAAAGTGGTTCTATATAAAGGAGCAGAAAATGTGTTTTTCAGTGAGATGGATTAGACACCTGAAATGTTTCTCCTTCAGTGGCTGTCCATAACGTCTCAGAAACCTGGAGTAATAGCTACTGACACTTTTCTACTGAATACATGGGTCCCAGGTGGCTAAATCTTTATTTAGAAATTAATCTTGCCTTTGTGTAACCTTAATTACATGGATTATAGGCTTATACTTCTGACCCCTGTCTATTGCAGAGTTAGTTTCAGGATCATTTTAGGTTTTACTATTATGAGTATAATGCATAAAGTACAGTGAGACACCATTTGTTATAGTGTATGCCCTTCAGTATTCTGTTAGTTTGGATAATGAGCTTGGGACAAGCTGGATTTATTTGGTGGGGATGTTTTTTTTTTTTTTTTTTTTTGTAAATTCTTTATTTATTCAGGAAGGAAGAACATACAGAAATACAGAGACACCTTCAACGTATATTACAGTGGGTTTAGGGGATGTTCTTTTTAAAAATTTTAGGAAGCCGAAGGATATAAAAATTTATCAAAGTGATCCAAGTGTATGTTATCTGTTTCTGGTGGCCTCATACTTTTTATTTCATCCAAAGTTCCTGTACTTTTTGTCATGGGTAAGCATTTGTTACAAAATTGAAATAAATTTAAGTATTTATATTCCAGCTCTATTTAAAGCGGATGCTTTATCTGCTTCACGTGTTGATATCATATCTCTTGGAGAGTCCTGTGGAAAGATTTTACCCTAGAATTATGAATTTAAAAAAATCTCTAGTCATTTCAAAGCTACATTATGATGTCAGCTTTCCCAGATGAATTGTCTTTAATGTATAATAGGTTAATAACTGTGGAGTTCATCTCTGAGAAAGTGATGATTTTATTATGACCTTGTGGGGCTAGGAAGATACAAAATTTACTGCTATGAAATTGGTGTTTCCAAGAGATATGTGAAACTGAAGGACATTTTAACCTGGTGGTGACTACCCAAAACTGAAATATTGATTTTGTATGGGGTGACCTTTTAATACATTTTCCCAACATATTATATTTAAATTATAAAGTATGTATGTAGTTCAGTGCCTTTTAGTGCTCTTTTAAAGGATTTATAAAATCCTTTTTAAAGTATTATCAAATTATTAAGTAGTTAATTTAATCCAATGCTTTTCTCTAATATGTGCCCATTTGACAAAAGAATACGTGGTTCATTGAGTTAAGCAGTTATTCATTTCTTCGGTATCAAAATGCTAATTATTTTGTTTGAGTAATGATAAAATAAAAGAAAATAAAACAAACTGACTTCTTTAATAAATACAGTACCCCTAAAGAAAAGTAACGACCCATAGGAACCATGGGCCAGATTCACAAAAGAGATACGACGGCGTATCTCCTGATACGCCGTCTTATCTCTGTTTCTATCTATGCGACTGATTCATAGAATCAGTTATGCATAGATATCCATAAGATCCGACAGGTGTAATTGTTTTACACTGTCGGATCTTAGGATGCAGTACCGCGGCCGCCGCTGGGGGAGTTTGCGTCGTAAACCAGCGTCGGGTATGCAAATTAGGAGTTACGGCGATCCACGACGGATTTTCGCGTTCGCTACGTCCCCGCTAGTCTAGTTTCCCGTCGCAAAGTTAGTCGTCGTTTTAGGTGCCCTAACTTTACACAGCAATCCTATTGCTGTATAAAGTATGACCGTCTTTCCCGCGTTGAAATTTAAAAATGAACGTCGTTTGCGTAAGCCGTCCGGGAATACGGAATTACACTACGAGCATCGCCGTTCGAAAAAATGATGTCCGTGTGCGCAAAGCACGACGGGAATTGCAAAACGGAGCATGCGCAGTAGGTCCGGCGCGGGAGTGTGCCTAATTTAAATGGCACACGCCCATTTGAATTGGCCCGCCTTGCGCCGGACGTCTTTACGATACACCGCCGCAAGTTTCCAGGTAAGTGCTTTGTGGATCGGGCACTAAAACTGGAAACTTGCGGCAGTGTATCGTAAACGGGTTACGTTACACCGGCGCTATTGTACGTGAATCTGGCCGCATGAGATTTACTAAAGCCAAGTTGTATAACATGGATTCTGATTGTCTGTTATCAGCACTATATTATGCAGCTTTTTCTCCCATTCTGTGATGTTAAGAAACAACACATGCCAATATCATAAATGTTTCATATTGGAACCTGATAAAAAGTTGCTTTCATTATGACATGGTGAGGGGACAAGAAGAGATGAAGTTGGTTGCCGTTGGCCAAATCATTTTTGTGCTTAAAACATACTGATGGTTGAGTCCTATTTTCTGTATAGCCACAAATGTTTCCCACGACCACACACCAATATAGTGAATCACAAAACACATGATCACAAAATGATTTCAGCTGGGTCTCCACCTATCAGGAAAACCCATCTAACATATTTTACCCTTGTAGAAGACCAAATTATTTAGGTGGCGCCTAGATGAAACTACAAAAATCCAAAATCACATGAACTAAAAATGTGTGAAGCTGCCCCTTTAATTCACGTATAAACCACAATGAATAAACAAAGTGACTCCAAGCTTAACCGTGAAACCAAAACGTCCATTTATCAATATAAAGTCCCACATCCAAATGTGATGTACCAACACCAAATGGAACAGAAACTAAAAATAGTTTGTGCAAAAACTTTAATTTGTGTCCTTTATTGGTCTCCTTCACCTTATGAAATCACCACATGCTGGTAAAAAGCGTGCATTAACCACAGGGTTTTGACCCCTAATGAAAGGAAGGTCATAAAGGGCTTTATTCTCTCGTATCCAGATGCTTTGGTTCTCTCCCACTCTTCGCGTGGAACCTGTTAGGCTCCAGACCAAAGACCTAGATGAAGCCAAAGTATATTCAATCATCATGCAGTATTTTGTAAAAAAGGGTTCCATAAAATACATAATGGCTATCTTCTCACATGTAAAAGTGCCTTGTACCAGTACCAGTGTAAACAGCTGTTAGCTTAATGGTCTGCTTTGCTCACTGGAGCCAGCTTGCGTTCCAACTACCGGAAGTCCTGAATGTGACGTCACTTATGGAGCGAAAATGACAGCACTGTGTACTTCAACACCTTTCACCAAATATGGCATTTTTAAGAGGTGCCATGCCAACATCTGACCGAAGCCCAAATAGTGCCAACTGTTTCCCATTGGTGGACTACAAAAAATGGCCGCAATATCAATTGTATACCCAAACGAACGAGCTACTGTAGTATGGCCATAATATGAGCTGTGTACTCTGTTGCCGTGCTAATTAACAAAGCTTCCATACAATATTCTAATAACAGAAACATAATATTAATATATATGTAGCACTACCACCGAAGGAGCTGCTGGTTTTGTTTTGGGTGGCACGTTACCTCTATATTCCCGCTGTCTAGGGTACTGGATGAAAGCTGTAATAAAGTCAATGCCCTCAGTGTCTTTTTTCTGTGCTTTATTACCCAGCTGGGAAAAAACGATAAAAGTAGAAATGGGTGAATGGATAGAAGAAATGGAAAATGGCGGATTCAGGGTTAACTGGTACGGGAAACAGTCCTGCTTCCAAAAACGCTCTTCACCACTCTAGCCAGAGTGGGTATAGTGCACCTGGATAGGCCTCTCTCACCAGGCTAGCAGCCAGAGTGTCACTATGAAAATTAGGTTGAAGTCTCTGCCACAGACCCTCCTAAAGGTGGAGATACTTTTGGTCCAAAATCTGTCTCAACTGGATTCAGCACCCGGATCTCCTTCAAACAGCTTTAGCTATGTCAGGAACTGATAGGCGACCATCGTTCAGACTTTCAGATACAAAGTGTCCTTCGATGAGCAAGTAGACCTCTCCTGAGACACCAGTCTCGCGCTTGGTATCCCCCAGACAGGTTCCTCATCGGTCGGCTTCCTCCCACTTTGGACGGACAGCGCAGTACCACTTGCAAATTGTAGACTCAGTCTGCCTACTGAGTCTACGAGGTAGATTAATGCTCCGGACCAACGTGGCCCCCGGAGCCGGGAGCACTGCAACACACACACACCCCGGCCAGGAGGGCCACACACGGGGGTGGTGGGACGACTGCCCAGGCAGATGGCGTGGCAACGACGAGGCAAACCAATGGCGTCTGCCCTTAAATACCCCTTCCCAGCATTCACAGCGAGGCGATCAACCATCCTGATTGGCTGCTGAGACGAAGCATCCACACGACCCTGACCTCACTGCTGCCACCTGCCGTCTGGGGGGCCTGAGTCCCCAGACAACAGCCGTGGGGACACAATACAGAGCTGGAACAGTGGCCCTTAAATTTAGCCAAATAAACATGGTCAGAGGCAACTAACTCTCTGACCCCCTCTAAATTTACAGCAGCACCTGCTATGTTATAAGCAGTTATTTTTGCGAATGGCATCCATGCATGTGCAATGGCCATATCACATTGTACGGGGTGCTGTGATTGGCCCTGTCTCTACCATGTGATTACTGTCACCAATCCCAGAGATCACAATGGTACACAATGAATGGCTATGAATGAAAACTATTGTGTACTATGACATACGATTGCTGTGATTGGTCACAGCGATCATATGGTACCAGGGCTGGCCTAATATAATATATTTAAAGATCAAATTAGCTAAGGGGGTACCACATCCATATATAGATTGTTTAAAAGATTAGGACACTTTGAGCGGACTTTACTGGTATTTGGATTTGAAGCACTCATTGATATAATAATCTGTCTTCCGCTGTGTGTAGTGGACACAGCGGGTAACAGATCAGACCACTGTTGTGGCCCATAGGGCGCTTATGAGGCACACACCTGGAGGACATTATCTGACGTCCACCTGGGATAACATTGCTCCCACTCGGCCGTCATTTTACAATAGGCCAATCAGTAAGTTGTTAACCACTTGCCTACTGTGCACATACACCCTCTTCCTGCCCAGACAAAATTTTAGCTTCCGGCACTGCGTCGCTTTAACTGACAATTGCGCGGTCGTGCGACGTGGCTCCCAAACAAAATTTACGTCCTTTTTTTCCCCACAAATAGAGCTTTCTTTTGGTGGTATTTGATCGCCTGTGCGGTTTTTATTTTTTGGGTTATAAACAAAAAAAGAGCTTACATTTTGAAAAAAACACAATTTTTTACTTTTTGCTATAATATCCCATTTTTTTTTTATCTCAGTTTAGGCCAGTGTTTCTCAATTCCAGTCCTCAGGCCCCCCCAACAGGTCAGGTTTTCAGGATTTCCCTCAGATGAAAAGGCTGTGGTGATTACTAAGGCAGTGAAACTGATCAAATCACCTGTGCAAAATAATGGAAATCCTGAAAACCTGACCTGTTGGGGGGGCCTGAGGACTGGAATTGAGAAACACTGGTTTAGGCCGATACGTATTCTTCTACATATTTTTGGTAAAAATAAAATCGCAATAACTGTATAGTGACTGGTTTGCGCAAAAGTTATATTGCCTACAAAATAGGGGACATAATATGATTATAGGGGACAAAATAGGGGACATAATTATGATTTATTTTTTATTTTATTTTTACTAGGAATGGTGGCGATTTTTTTCGGGACTGCGACATTATAGCAGACACATCGGACACTTTTGACACATTTTTGGGACCATTCACATTTATGCAGTGAACAGTGCTATAAATATGCATTGATTACTGTATAAATGTGACTGGCAGGGAAGAGGTTAACCACTAGGGGGCGGGGAAGGGGTTAAATGCGTAGCCTAGTGAGTGTTCTAACTGTAGTGGGAGGGGGGTGACTGGGGGGGGGTGACCGATCTGTGTCCCTATGTACAAGGGACACAGCATCGGTCTCCTCTCCCTGACAGGACGTGGATCTCTGTGTTAACACACATAATTCCACGGTCCTGCTCAGTTACTGGGCAATCGTGGGTGCCCGGCGGCCATCGCGGCCGCCGGGCACGCGCATTGTGTTCCCAGTAATGTGACGGGTGCGCGCGCGCCCACTAGCAGGTTTAAATGACAGGACGTCATATGACATCCTGTCAGAACAATAGGGTATTCCGCCCGCCGTCATTTGACGGCGTGCGGGTGTAAAGTGGTTAAAAAAAATTGTGTGTCGTGCATTTTATTTTTTGAAAATTATTGGCCAGGATTACAGACTCCTTCCTTTTAAAAGGAGGCTTTTTATAAATGTCACTAAATATAGCCTAGGGCTTTCCTTAAAGACGAATTGGGGTTGTTTATTATCAAGGCATTAGGTTAGGATCGTTACTCTTGGCTTTTATATCTGTACCAAAGAACATTTTACAAACATTTGTGGATTCTGGTGAATATAAAGGTTTGATGTGATTTTGATCCTAAGATCACAGGTTTTACTTTTAAAAAAGAACCGTGATCACTGCATACTTATTTTATCACCTTAAAGCTAAATTGAAGTTAAAGATAAAGTGCCGCTTCCAAAAATTGTGAGCAGGAATGTAAGCGCAGCTCAAGTTACATACCGACATGTACAAGAGTGACGTCATCCTGTGCTGGCCAATGAAGACGGCCACAGCCCAGCACCCAGAAGATGCCAGTGCTTGTGAGGGGCATTGGACTGTTGACGTGGAGGTAAGTTTTGCTCCCTTTAGTTCTGCTCTCAAGATTGTTGATAAAGCTGAAAGACTTAGGGCCACATAGCGAGTACGCCGGCGCATCTACTGATACGCCGGCTTACTTTCAAATTACCCGCGTCGTATCTTTAGTTTGAATCCTCAAACCAAGATACGACGGCTTCTGGGTTAGATCCGACAGGCATACGGCTTCGTACGCCTTCGGACCATAGGTGCAATACTTCAGCACCCGCTGGGTGGAGTTCGCGTCGTTTTCCACGTCGGGTATGCAAATTCGCTTTTTCCGACGATCCACGAACGTACGCGCGGCCGTCGCATTCTCTTACGTCGTCTCTAGTCGGCTTTTTCCGCGTATAGTTAAAGCTGCTATTTTGCGGCGTATAGATAGACTTGCCATGTTAAAGTATGGCCGTCGTTCCCGCGTCAAAATTTGAATTATTATTTTTTTTGCGTAAGTAATCCGTGAATAGGGATGGACGTAAGTCACGTCCAAGTTAAAAAAAATGACGTTGTTGCGACGTCATTTCGCGCAAAGCACAGCGGGAAATTTTGAAACGGAGCATGTGCAGTTCAATCGGCGTGGGGACACGCTTCATTTAAATGAATCACGCCCCCTACCCGCCGATTTGAATTCCGCCGCCAGAAATACACTACGCCGCCGTAACTTACGGCGCAAAATCTTCCTGGATTTGACTTAAAGCCAGGTAAGATACGGCGGCGTAGCGTATCTCTGATACGCTGCGCCTATCCAATTATATGTGGATCTGGCCCTTAGTGCCTGTCTTAAATAACTTTAGGTTCATTTTAGGAACACCCAAAACACACACTAGGTGCAGTTACATACAATAACTAGACAGTAGTTATATATCCCCTGTAACTCTTATGATGAGGACAATAACAACAAATGTGCTAAAAAATACAGATCTAATTAATTCACACAGAAAGTAAGTTTACAATTACCCTAATATGATATAATATAAAATAAATATAATGATGTTTACAAATGGAAATACAGAAGGTTACCAATAGACAGAAAAGGTTAAAGATAAAGTAATGATGTTAAAAATAATGGTGTAATGTTACGCAGTCATGCTGTTGTTTGGGCTCCGAGAGAGCTTTGTCCTGATATTATACATTTATTCTGACACCACTTCTTCACCCCCCCCCCCATCCAAGTGGAGACACACCCTTTATGGATCCTAAATACACCATCATTGTCGTCCAATGGATGGCGTTGTTGGATTGCAATCAAATCTTATGATGCTGGTCATCATCTCTCGGTTGCTGGCTGGTATTTGATAGACAGATCGAGTTCAAGTCAATTCCCACAGAAAGGACAGTCACAAAATCCCTCAGAGATACAGTAAGAAAAATTAACGACTTCATTCAACTACTTTCATTGGTTCCCATTAGGCCATAAGATCATTTATTGTTTGTGTACCATTAGTTGTAATTCTGAAGCTCCTATAGTGAATTTTAAACTTTTTTAAAACCCTCCATACAAGCAGTTATAAGTAGATATCTCTGCTGTGCCCCTTCCTGATTTTCTCTTTTTTACTATGGCCTGACATTTTCTGACCTAATGATTAGACTCAAAATCACCTTTCCATTGTCAGTGACAACACCATTAGTAAGGCTTTGTCCCTGGGCAGGGGTATTTAAACTTGAAAATCAAACATGTTTTTCTTAGCTATCTGTGTCAACTCAGACACAGAGGCACCGCCCGACCCCGCCTCCTTTCTCTCCTCACTGGCTGTCTGGCTTTGATTAACTGCAGCGGGAGCCAATAACGCTGCGTCTCAGGTAATAAGGAGGGGAGTCGCAGGCAACTGGGACACTCCTACAACATCCCTGGATCTAGATGGGGTTTGGGTAAGTATTAGAGGGGCTGCTGCACACAGAAGACGTTTTGTCTTAATGCACAGAATGCATTAACATAAAAATTCTTCCGCCTTTTTAATCACTTTAAATCATGGCTATGTTGCACAGTTGTATAGCATGGTACATGAATACATACTACATAGTGACAGTTTGCCTAGTAGTGAAATGCCATCAGTGCCACCAACATATCAAATTATTCAAACATGTAAATGATTTTTCACATGTTGATAGCTGTCCAATATTTGTTTTTGCCAGATATTGCAAGCAAGACACAAGATTTAGTAATACAGTAAAACCTTGGTTTGAGAGTAACTTGGTTTGAGAGCGTTTTACAAGACAAGCAAAACGTTTTAATACATTTTTTTTTTTTTCCAAAAGTGTTTATTAATTTTTCAGCAGATACAATCGTCAGAACAAATAGCATAACAATTGTCAGAGCAGTGTACACAGACACACATTGCAAAAACCTGCGGCCGCAGCCGCTACACTTTACATAGGAGAGGAAAAGACAAATATCTGAGAGTCATCATACAGTAGTCAAGGCCACGAACCATCAGAATAAACAGCAACAATCATCAACAACCAGATAAAGATAGTAAACAGAAAATAGAATAAAAACTAAAAATAAAAAGGAACAAAGGGGGGGAGGGGGCGATATTGGAGGGGCGGATGGAAGGGATGGTCAGTCTGCCACAGCTCTGCAGTTGGGGTGGAGGGCGGGGATCCAAGAACACAACAGTCAGGGTCTAGCAGTCTTATATTCGGCAGTCGAAGTAAAGTGAATCCAACAGGCCCACGTCTCATTAAACCTTGCGGGATTGTCATTTGCCTGATGGATTAGGTCTTCCATCTCCATCGTCTTTTGGATTAGTTGGAACCAGTCAGCTAGAGAGGGAGGTTGTGGGGAGAGCCACTTAAGCGGAATGCACATCCGTGCAGCATTCACCAAGTGCATGGCCAGGGATCGATTATATCCCCTCGGGAGCGTCTGGGCGTGATGAAGGAGAAATTGCGCGGGCGTGAATTCTAGATTATCCGTCGTAATGCGTGCAATGTGCTTGTGGACCTTCGTCCAGTAGGGTTGGAGTTTGGGACATGTCCACCAAATGTGGAGAAAAGATCCTGTCTCCAGGTGGCACCTCCAGCATATCTTCGGGAGTGAGGGATCAATCCTGTGCAGTTTCAGCGGGGTCTTGTACCACCTGGAGAGGAGCTTGTAAGCGTTCTCCTGTGTTTGGACGTTAACCGAACCCTTGTGGGCTCGCCTGTAGACAGATTCCCATTCCGCCTCCGTGAGGTCGAGCGCAAGGTCACTTTCCCACTGTTGGTTGGCCCAGTGAATTTTGGAGGAGTGTGTAGAGAACAATAGGCCGTAAATGGTGGAGATAAGGTCGTTTTAATACATTTTGCCTTGATATACAAGCAATGTCTTGATATAAGAGGAGCCTCTAAGTGTAGCAATATGGTTACATTTAATGAAGGTACAACATTTAGCAACTTATTGCTTCATTTAGAGGTGCCTCTCTTCTCTTTTATACCCTGTAAAAAAATGCTTTGATATACAAGTACTTTGGATTACAAGCATGTTTCTGGAACGAATTATGCTCGCAAACCAAGGTTATACTGTACTGTATAAGAAACGTGACAAACAGGTGTCTACTTTTATTTTGTATATTCCACCTGAAAGAATAAATATAACGTTCCATGATTTGAATCTTGTAGCATATCTGTGATAAGATGCTCCTGCATGCTTGTGTTCCAAGATTGGAATGAGATTAGGCACGTTCGCCTGCTAGCCTGAACCCACCTAAGAAATCCTACTAGGAAACTGTCATCTGTAATTTGTTAATCAAAAGCATCTGAGCTATTACCCACCCCACAGCTTCTTGTATACAATGGATGTGTATTTGTGCAGCCACTTATGGTTGGCCCAGTACATTGACAGCTTCCTGGCGGCATTGCTCAGGTGAGTTCAGACTGGGATCCGAACACACCTGAGCTCATCCCTATTCCAGAGTATTATTTTAACAGAATGAAACTTGGATTATCAGAAACCTCTCCCTGCTCTTGTGCACATTACTGGATCAAGATCAGGGTCAGGTAAGTAGAATGCATTACCTTCTGCCTTTGTATCTGCTTTGATTTTGTTCTCAGTGCAATAATTTCCTGGACAAAATGCTTTTGGTCAACATGTCCCTTATTTCTAAGCCCGGTAAGGACACTTTACCTCAAAACTATAATTTCAGTAAAAATTTTGACCTAAAGATTTTTGTGAGGATGTTGGCTAACAGATTGGAGTTGATCATAACTTCCTAATTTACTCAGACCAAAGGGGGTTTATCCTGTCCAGACAGATCATCGAAAATATCAGGCTGGTCACGAACATCATTCAAGACGCAAATTTATTTTCTCAGTCTCTACTTTGTCTCAGCCTCGACATCCACAAGGCATTTGATAGTGTTACTTGACCCTACATGAATCTTCTCTTATTTAAATTTGGCTTTAGGGATAAATTTGTGCATAGGTTTCAGGCTTTTTATCATATTCCACAAAATAAAGCCCCCATGTTTAAATCATGTTTTTCCCTGGGCATGGGTGCCCTCTTCTTTTTTTTCTGGCCATATAGCCTCTAGCCTCTATTCCAGTGCAATTTTGTCCCCATAGAATATACAAATCTTATCAGAGTTGCATTCAAGTAGCACTACATAATCGTAAAAAAGTTGTATCTAAATCGTATATCACAGCAGTATGGACTAGCCTAATGCCGCGTACACACGACCGTTTTTCAGGTTCTAAAAAATTACATTTTTAAGGGTCTAGAAAAAACAATGTTTTTTTCAACCCGATCATTAAAACGGTATTGCCTACACACGATCATGTAAAAAAATGCTCTAGCAAAGCGTAGTGACGTACAACACGTACAACGGCACTATAAAGGGGAAGTTCCATTCAGATGGCACCACCGTTTGGGCTGCGTTAGCTGATTTTGTGTTAGTAAAAGACGGTTCGCGCTTTTCTGTCTGTTACAGCGTGGTGAATGTGCTTACTCCATTACGACCGAAAGTTTAACCAGAACGAGCGCTCCTGTCTCATAACTTGCTTCTGAGCATGCACAGTTTTTTCACGTCGTTAAAGCCCACACACAACCATTTTTTAAAACCTTAAAAGCGACAACGTTAAAAACGTTGTGAAAAAGTAGAGCATGTTAGAAAAAAAATGTGTCCATTTTTTAGATCGTGAAAAATGCTCTGGAGCCCACACACAATAGTTTTTTTATGACATAAAAAAAAATTAATTTTTTTAGAACCCGAAAAACAGTTGTGTGTATGCGGCATTAGAGCACACTGTGTACAGGGTTGCATTTAAAGCACTTTTTATAATTGTAGACCAATACAAGTCTCTCCTACCTATTTTAGTTTCTATGACAGTTTTACCTATCTCTTCAAAATGAAGCTGCAAAGAATATATTTTTTATATGAAGTGCTCTAAAGGCCCTCCACCCACAAAAATATGGAATCCTTGATTTACCATTGTTTTTTCATTATTTAACAGGGGTGGGCAAACTGCAGCCCACCACCTATTGTCGAACTATATGTCCCATGAGACATTGCAAGGTTTACAGTTGTATGCATGATTCTCAGAGGCATGATAAAACTTGAAGCTGGAGGGCTGCAGTTTGCCCACCCCTGCCTTAGGCTATTGAATTTCTGCATTTCAAAAGTGGGGACACCAAGTGCACTAATACCATTTCTCTTGGACCTAGTGTGTGCTCTTTGATCTAGGATGTATAAGAGTTAGTACAACATAGGAAAGATCTGTCAGTCAGTGGACCCTGAAAACAGATTTGGTGATATAGGTTTGCTCAATGCTTACATCTGGATTATATTGTAAAGTTAGCATGAGTGACCAACTTTAAAAATAGTACAAAATAGGTATTTTTTGATGACTGTGTTTTCTGCACTTTTTATATATCACTAGCTATAGTGTTTGCCTTTGTTTGTCAATTTCTTCTACTTTACTAGATTGCCTGAAAATGCGAAACATGACTATCCAGTGGTTCAGTAATTCTGTATCTTGTCTAGATTGCCAGTTACAATTACAACAAAACAATTTGAAGCAATGTGAATTCACAGTGTAGAATTAAGGGCCCGTGAAGCAACAACATCAGCTTTGTCAGTTGACTCTGGAGTATAGGACATCTGATGCAGCAAGTGTAGTGCTGTGCACAGCCTGATCCCTGGCAATATGAAGCTAAGAGGCTTTTAAAAATGTTACAAGAGTTGTCTCACTATCAACACAGCTGGTGCTATGTAAAACCATTGCAATATTTCCATAAAATCATTCTGTAGATCACTCCCTGATGGTCTGTAATGAAAACAATAACCATTAAAAGCAGCTTTTCATGTTCGGGGAGAAAAATCCACCTCTGAACTGTGGAATATGAACATATAATTCCAAATAAAGGAAGGCGACTTTCCTGTGTAGAACCTGCTTTGGTATCCATGTACTACGTGAAAGGCTTGTGAATCTTGAGAAAAAACACTTGTCTTAAACATTTTCCTCGTGTTTTTGCATGTTTTTTTTTTTTTTTTATGTATGCTCCTACTGTTTGAGGTATTTTACACAGAATGGAATTTAGTGAAGTAAGCTGTGATTTTTAGTGAAATGGGAAAAATTTCCGCTTTAAGAAAGCAAAGTTCCATTAGTAAAAAAAACTAGAATCTTTTGGCAATAATTTTTTGTGAAAGTTATTTTTTATTTTTATTAAATGTGTTTCTTTTTATGAAATCTATTTTAGAATATTAAAAAAAACAGGGGGGAAAAAAACCTAATAGGACTTTTCAGGCACCATAAACATATATACAACAAAGCTTAATTAAGGATTTTCTTTATATAAAAGTATACAAAATGTATTGAACAAAAATATTTATAAAGACATTAGGGTTCATCCCTACAATTTAAAAATCATAGTTTCATGCTTCATTGTCATAACATTGACATGACCCAAAACAATCTGTACAATGTCCAATTTGTAGACATTTACTAGGTTTTTATATCATTGTATGACCTCATATGCTAGATGCATTTAACAACTGATAGCTCTTATTCCTCAGGGGCACAATAACAAAAATCTATACTGTATAACATACAGTATGATGGTAATAATAACAGTCCTAATGACATAAAACTATACATATACACAAGAAATTGTGCCAAATTCCATTTTTTTACAACACTATTGATTAAATCTGGCACTGCCCAACATTCCTAGTCACCACCTTAAAATACCAGGCATGGGAGAACTGGAATCAAAGCACTGGGGTACACAGAAGGGAGGCCAACTCTAAAGGATGGAGTTAAAATATTCATAAAACATATCTAGAAGGCACCAACCATCAAATCCAACTAAATTAAAGTGGCCAAAGACTGCCCCCATACACACACACAAACTCAAAACACACCCAAAAGACCCCTTTCACACTGACACAGTTTTCAGGCATTGTAGCGCTAGAAATAGCACCTGTAAAGCACCTGAAAACTGCCTCCCATGCTGCCCAAATGTGAAAGCCCGAGTGCTTTTACACTTAAAAGCACCCCGCTAGCAGCCAAAAAGCTCAGCTAAAACGAGCAGCGCTAACGCCCAGGTGGCCCCAGTGTGAAAGTAGCCAAACTGTTTAACCCACAACCACTCAATCAATCAAACTGCACACAACCATACACACTCCCACCAACAGCACTCACAACCCATACGCAATCATCCCTCACAAACTCTAACATCCAACATGCCAAAACCAATGCGCTCCATGACGATCACCGTCACACACATAAAACTTACATTTCACCACCAACACAAACAAAAAACTACCGCCATATATACATAACCACATATAATATGCCACCAAACCAATCCAACTCCACCCTATTGTACAACTAAAAATCCTCCATTCACCAAAACATTAATCTTACCCCCCTCCCCAAAATCCCCACCTTGCATACCACACAGTGCCTGTTTCAAAATCAACACCATAACCCTGCATCCCAATCCACCACACACATATAAATCATGCTTGCTTTAGTCAGAGTCCTGAGTCTCCACATCCCATAAAACATCAAGCCTCCTCCAAAGCGCATCTCTGCCGCGGCCCCAGCCTCCTTATACAGAGCATGCCTTGTACTTATTGAAAAAACAAAAATGGCAGCAATGTTAAGCACGTTATCCCATGTTCAATCTGCAGAGGGGAATCCTCTGTAATAGCACCTGGAAGATAACTGCTATCGCTGTATGTGATGCAGACTGCTACAGTTATTTTCAGTATCCCTGGCAACTCTCTGTATATTGGATTTCAATACTTATATTGTGACAAGCTGGACCAATGTCATTTTGCAAAAAAAGAACTCTGCTTTAAACAATGTTATAATGCAGATGCAATGTCACATCTTTGATCTACATGAATAAAATAGTATTAAAAAATACATTGATTCACTGTATTTACATTAAGCCTGGTAATTCTTCTGTGTAATACACAGCAATTGCCATGTTTACAGCTGTTAATTGCAGGTATTAGTGGTGGGGTGAGCTTTGATCGGGGTAGAGGAACTATATGTTAGAGATGCATCCTAAAAACCTTGTTGATGTTTTTGGGACATTTCTCTAACATTCTAAATCCTAAAGTGGTTTTGTTTGGATGGAAAAAAATGGATTCAAACTGGATTCCTAGTATTTACCATGTCAAGCATGTACATTGGTGATTTGGTGTCGTTACTTGACCTTACCTATAAACCCATTTGGCAGGAGGTATTTTTAGGCAGCTGTCAGATGTTTGTGATAGAGGCGAGTGAGGCGACCAGTTAGGCTTGTATGTGAAGCTTGTATGTAAGGGAGTCAGGAAGATGATGAGGAGTCCAGGGAAGGATGTCTGTCAGCAATGAAGTAGCCAAGAAGGGGCATTGCAGAAGTGACTGCAGCAACAGGGTAGGTAAGGAAGCCTCTCTCCCTTGCTCATAAATGTGATTGGCTGCCCAGATCATGTTCACACTTGTTGCAGAAATTATGAGAGTTAATATGTGTACAAGGTCATGATCATTGATGTAACCTTAATCTTTAATTGGTAACTAAAGGCATCAGTGTAACTTGAACAGCAGTGGAATGCTGGAACTGTGCTGTTGTTTATGAGATTATGTCTTTTACAGGGAAACCTGTGCTGAGAAAAATGCACAACCTGCCATTGCGCACTACCTTCTGAAAGTCTTTGTGGCCTGGTTGTCAAGCTGACCCTCTGAATTCACTACATTTTGAGTAACTGACACAGAAATTAAGCCATTAGATCGGCATGTTAACCAAACGGCTAGCTTTTTCCAAAGACAGTTTGGCAGCGTGTATGTTTTTTAGACCAAATTTGCCATAAGCTTAGTCAAAAATTAAAATTGGCAAAAAAACAAACAAAAAATAAACCTAAAAATACATGTATCTGTTTTTACTAATAGGCAGGGCTGTATCACGGCCTAGGCCAACAAGGCCTAGGCCAGCACGTTGCAGGGGGGCAGCACGGAAAGAGTCCCCGCCCGCTTGCGCTATTAGTGTAGCACTGTTAGTGTATCACCAGTCTTTTGGGGCGGACTAGGCAGAGAGGCAAGCATCCCGCAACTGAAGGGAGGGGCGGAGCTTCTAATTTTGACTGTCCTATCATCCTGGACCACAAACCTTCCTCACTGTGCTACATATTTTCTGCTGTACCATTGACATGGTTATATCTTTATAGTCCTCTCCATAATATTATCAGAATTGTGTGCCTAAAGTAGAACTATACACTTTTTTTTTCATTTTGGTTAGAGTAAGGGAAGGGCAGGTCTTTCACAGCAAGGGGTGTGGCCTTGACAGGAAGGGGTGGGTCATATTTAAATTAGGGGTGCACAAGTTAAGTCAGGCCTAGGGCAGCACAAAACCTAAATACATCACTGCTAATAGGTCATATAGGGTTTGCCTAGTATTATAAATAGTAAAGTGAAGTAGCACCATAAAACTATAACCAATGAAAATGCAAAACAGTAAAAAAAGTGCTAAAGCCAAATACTAAATTAAAGTGCAAATGCAATAAACAAATCCTGTGTCAAAGTGCAATCATACATTGAAAAATAGTCTGACAGTAGAAAAAACGTGCATCAAATATCACGATTGAAAGTCTCTTCAATTGTGCAAATAAGTTCAAAAAAAGGGGGGAGGGAAAGGAGAGAAAGTGTGCAAGTGCAAATCAGCAGGGTAGGATGTGATAATAGCCTGTAGGTAACCTTCAAAAATCCACACCCAGTGTGTTCTAGTCTCTCACCTCAGGACTAGGCCCCAATGGGTCTAGTCATGCATCAAGATATTGGATTGTGAAAATCTGTGCCGTCTTCCTCTTTATTGAAGATATCCCGGCAGGATTAGGGGATAGATGGATCTTTTCCCATATGGTCCACATTCCACAACAACCTCTTCTGATGTTCCTCCAGATCCGGGGTATTACCTGCCAAATAATCTGTATCACTGTCCATGCAATCCTGAGATTTACACAGCACAAACCCATCTTGACAGGGCAGGAGACCAGATTTTTCTCTGCTGCAGTTCAGTAACACCTACAGGTCTTGTCCCTCCTCTTGCCTGGTTATATTCCCCTGCTTCCCCCTCAGGTGAAAGAGAAAATGATTTATATATCTATTGGTGCTGGTGACACTTCAGAAGTTCAGCAGCTATATACACTTTGATTCACACTACTTCAATCGCCAACATTTCTAGTAGCGCATAAGTATTGCACTCGCTTTATTTGCCTAGTATTATATATTCTTACTTGGCAAGATAGACTTTATCTAAAATATCATTTATCTTTGGGTGTTGTAATATTTACCTTTTTTAGACTTTGAGCATTGTACAAAATGTTCAGTTTCATATAAATAATTTCAGCTTTATTCTCTGCTATGTGCTATACCATTTTAATTGTAGTATTTTTCTGTTAACTTTTTTGGTATGGTGAATAAGGTATATGATCTGTCATTTTACAGTTTGCAGGGTGAATCTCCATGTGAAAAATAGCTTGCTAAACAAAACCCATTTTGCAGATTTTGCAGTGCCTACCTCTACAATTCCTCTGGCATGTAAATCAACCATATCTGTTGCTGAATAAGCACCAATTCTAAATTATCTACAAAAAAGCACTGTACGTGCATTGTCATTTATGTCTGTTATCCTTTCAACACATTTTTTTTTATCTGCTAGCTAGTGCACTATGTTGTTATAGGGTCTAAGGATAACATCAAACAATGACAGTGTTAACCATTCAGGATGTCACAATGCTGAACACTTAACTGGGGCACCAACCAGAGTGCATTTCTCTCTATCACCTTTAAATGGTAAAATTGCCTGCTGTTATCCTTAGAACATCTATTCAAAGGTTAATTGCACTCAATTTATTGCTCGTTAGCCCAAACACACCTACAGGTCTGCTCTCTACTGATAGATTGCAAAGTTCTGCGAATATAATATTGTTTAACCCCCTTCAGTCTCGTTAAATAAAATATCTTGCAATTAGTAGAACCTAGGTAGATAGAGTTTAGATTACCAGAACAGAGGTGACACTGCTAAAACTGGTATAATGCGATTTACTATAATACATGCCATTATATATTTGAAGAATTACAATTTTGAGTATTATATAAAGAAAAAAAAATAGCTTAACAAAGTATAAATCAGGAGTGTGTGTGGGCATATATGTGTACTGTACTTGTGTATATTTGTTAAAGGGTTTGTAAACCCTCGTGTTTTTTCACCTTAATGCATCCTGTGCATTAAGGTGAGAAAACTTCTGGCAGTGACTGCCCCCCCAGCCCCTTCATTTTACTTACCTGAGCCCCTTCATTCACTCAGCAGAGACACGCTCTCCCTCACTGCACGGGGTCCTGGCTCTTGATTGGATAGATTGATAGCAGTGCAGTCATTGGCTCCCACTGCTGTCAATCAAATCCAATGACGCAGGAGGCAGGTCCAGCATTCATGTCTATGGACGCAAATGCTGGATTTGGGAGCACCCCCACAAGGTAACCCCCTGGGAGAGCGCTTCTCCTAGGGGGTTATCTGATGTGAGGAGGAGCCGCAAGAGCCGCCAAGGGACCCCAGAAGAGGAGGATCGGGGCCACTCGTGCTGCACAGTGGAGGTAAGTATGAAAAAAATAAAACACGAAGCCTTAAAATCACTTTAAAGTCTGTAATTTTAAAAGGTAACAAACCTTGAAATTCAACAATGTATAGTGTTTTGGCATAAAGTTACTCCAAGTGAAAATTTGTGTTGTAGTATAGAATATGTGTATGTTTATTATTATTGTTTACAATAGGTACTTACAGTGGGGATCGAAAGTTTGAGCACCCCAAGGAAAGATGGAAAAATCTCCAAAAGGCATCAAATTACAGATTAGACATTCTTATAATATGTCAAAAAAAGTTAGATTTTATTTGCACCATTTACACTTTCAAAATTACAGAAAACAAAAAAATGGCATCTGCAAAAGTTTGGGCACCCTGCAGAGTTAATATCTTGTACTGCCCCCTTTGGCAAGTATCACAGCTTGTAAATGCTTTTTGTAGCCAGCCAAGAGTCTTTCAAATCTTGTTTGAGGTATCTTTGCCCATTTTTCCTTACAAATGTCTTCCAGTTCTTTGAGATTTCTGGGCTGTCTGTCACGCACTGCCCTTTTAAGGTCTATCCATAGATTTTCAATTATGTTGAGGTCAGGAGATTGTGAAGGCTATGGCAAAACCTTCAGTTTACGCCTCTTGATGTAATCCCCAATGGATTTTGAGGTGTGTTTAGGATCATTATCCATTTGTAGAAGCCATCCTCTCTTTAACTTGAGCTTTTTCACAGATGGCATCAAGTTATTATCCAAAATTTGCTGAAATTTTATTGAATCCATTTTTCCTTCTACTCGTGAAATGTTCCCTGTGCCACTGGTTGCAATACAACCCCAAAGCATGATTGATCCACCCCCATGCTTAACAGTTGGACAGAGGTTCTTTTCATTCAATTCTGTGCCCTTTCTTCTCCAAACGTACCTTTGCTCATTCCGGCCAAAAAGTTATATTTTAACCTCATCAGTCCACAGAACTTGTTTCCTAAATGCATCAGGCTTGTCTATATGTTCATTTGCAAAGTTCAAATGCTGATTTTTGTGGTGAGGACATAGAAGAGGTTTTCTTCTGATGACTCTTCCATGAAGACCATATTTGTACAAGTATCTCTTTATAGTGGAATAGTATACCACAACTCCAGTGTCTGCCAGATCTTTCTGGAGGGATCGCGCAGTCAAACATGGGTTTTGAATTGCTTTTCTCACAATCCTGCGAGCTGTTCTGTCTGATATTTTCCTTGGTCTTCCAGATCTTGCTTTAACTTCCACTGTTCCTGATGACTGCCATTTCTTAATTACATTCCAAACAGAGGATATTGACATCTGAAAACGCTTTGCTATCTTCTTATAGCCTTCTCCAGCTTTGTGAGCGTCAACTATTTTCAGTTTCAGTTTTCTAGACAACTGCTTAGAAGAACCCATGGGGCTGATTGTTGGGGCAAGGTCAGATTCTGGGCATTTAAAACCTTTGAAATTGACATCACCTGGTCTTCCCAGACGATGATTGAGAACAATCTATGACACTGGCAGGTCTCAGCTTTGCAAAGGGGGCAGTGAATGCTATAAATTCTGCAGGGTGCCCAAACTTTTGCAGACACCATTTTCTTGTTTTTCTGTCATTTTGAAAGTGTAAATGATGGAAATAAAATCTAACTTTTTTTGACATATAAGAATGTCTAATCTGTAATTTGATGCCTTTTGGAGATTTTTCCATCTTTCCTTGGCTTCGTTATGCACATTAATACAAATTTTTACCTGGGGTGCCCAAACTTGCAATCCCCACTGTATATAGCGCTGTCAATTTACTTAGCACTTTACACATACAGTCCTGATCAAAAGTTTAAGACCACTTGAAAAATGGCAAAAAATCATATTTTATATTGTTGGATCTTAACCACTTAACGCCCGCCGCAAGACTATTTACGTCCGCAAAATGGCACGGACAGGCAGATGGGCGTATATATATACGTTTCCGCGGGTCGGGGGTCCGATCGGGACCCCCTCCGCTGCGTGTGGCGGGCGGCTTACCTCGGGGAGCGATCCGGGACGACGGCGTGGCTATTCGTTTATAGCTGCTCCGTCGCGATCGCTCCCCGGAGCTGAAGAACGGGGAGAGCCGTATGTAAACACGACTTCCCCGTGCTTCACTGTGGCGGCTGCATCGATCGAGTGATCCCTTTTATAGGGAGACTCGATCTATGACATCAGTCCTACAGCCACACCCCCCTACAGTTGTAAACACACACTAGGTGAACCCTAACTCCTACGGCGCCCCCTGTGGTTAACTCCCAAACGGCAACTGTCATTTTCACAATAAACAATGCAATTTAAATGCATTTTTTGCTGTGAAAATGACAATGGTCCCAAAAATGTGTCAAAATTGTCCGAGGTGTCCGCCATAATGTTGCAGTCACGAAAAAAATTGCTGATCGCTGCCAATAGTAGTAAAAAATAAATTTTATAAAAATGCAATAAAACTATCCCCTATTTTGTAAACGCTATACATTTTGCGCAAACTAATCGATAAACACTTATTGCGATTTTTTTTTACCAAACATAGGTAGAAGAATACGTATCGGCCTAAACTGAGGGAAATTTTTTTTTATATATGTTTTTGGGGGATATTTATTACAGCAAAAAGTAAAAAATGTTGCATTTTTTTCAAAATTGTCGCTCTATTTTTGTTTATAGCGCAAAAAATAAAAACCGCAGAGGTGATCAAATACCACCAAAAGAAAGCTCAATTTGTGGGGAAAAAAGGACGCCAATTTTGTTTGAGAGCCACGTCGCACGACCGCATAATTGTCTGTTAAAGCGACGCAGTGCCGAATCGCAAAACCTGGCCTGGGCATTTAGCAACAAAATGGTCCGGGGCTTAAGTGGTTAACAAGGTTCCAAAAACAGCCTGTTTCATTTTATTCGTTGTTTTCATTAAATTGAATGCTCAAAAAATGTTTTGTCTCACTCTCATTTCTTCTTGTTGCATGTTCAACATGCAACAAGAAGAAATGAGAGTGAGACAAAAATTTTTTGAGCATTCAATTTAATGAAAACAACGAATAAAATGAAACAGGCTGTTTTTCAGCTGATCAAAAGTTTAGGACCACACCTCCAAAAAAAACATGAACTCAGTAATGAGTAGCTCCGCTGTTATTGTTGATCACTTCAAAAATTTGTTTTGGCATGCTTGATGCAAACGTTTCCATGAGGTGAGTGGGAACATTTCTCCAAGTGGTGAAGACAGCCGCACAAAGGCCATCTACTGTCTGGAAATGTTGTCCATTTTTGTAAACTTCCCTTGCCATCCATCCCCAAAAGTTCTCAATTGGATTTAGATCAGGGGGAACACGCAGGATGGGCCAAAAGAGTGATGTTATTCTCCTGAAAGAAGTCCCTTGTCCTGCGGGCATTGTGTACTGTAGCGTTGTCCTGTTGTAAAACCCAGTCGTTGCCACACAGACGAGGGCCCTCAGTCATGAGGAATGCTCTCTGCAATATCTGGCCGTTTGACGCCCCTGCACTTCCTGAAGCTCCATTGTTCCACTGAAGGAAAAAGCACCCCAGACCATTATGGCGCCCCTCTACTGTGGCACGTAGAAAACATTTCAGGTGGGATCTGCTTGTCATGCCGGTAACGTTGGAAACCATCAGGACCATCAAGGTTACCTTTTTTCTCATTGGAGAATAAAACTTTCTTCCACCTTTGAATGTTCCATGTTTGGTGCTCTCTTGCAAAGTCCAAACGAGCAGTTCTGTGGCATTCAAGGAGATGAGGTTTTTGAAGATGTTTTTTGTTTTTGAAGCCCTTCAGTCTCAGATGCCGTCTGATGGTTATGGGGCTGCAGTCAGCACCAGTAAGGGCCTTAATTTGGGTCAAGGATCGTCCAGTGTCTTGATGATAGACCCTGCTTATGCAGTTCAGCAACCCGACCACGTTCAAAAAGGGAGAGTTTTTTTGTCCTTGCCATCACAACGTGTGACTACCTGACAGAAAGTGACAATGAATCCACATCTTTGCACAGATTTGGCCTTTTAAAGGCATGTGGTCCTAAACTTTTGATCAGCTGAAAAACAGCCTGTTTCAGTTTATTCGTTGTTTTCATTAAATTGAATGCTCAAACAATGTTTTGTCTCACTCATTTCTTCTTGTTGCATGTTGAAGCTCTTCTTGGAACCTTGTTAAGATCCAACAATGTAAAATATGATATTTTGCCATTTTTGATCTTTCTAAACTTTTGATCAGGACTGTATATTGTCCATGCACATCAGTCCCTACCCTCAGGGAGCTTACAATCTAAGGTCCCTAACTCACTTTCATACATATACATACCAGAGCCAATTTAGACAGAAGCCAATTAACCTATTAGCATATCTTTGGAGTGTGGCAGAAATCTGGAGTACCTGGAGGAAACCCACATAGACACAGTGTATATGTCACCTTTTTTATATATATATATGTATATGTATGTATGTATGTATGTCTGCATACCACATGCAGGATATTTTCATGGAAACAAGGAGTAAAGTTTATAAAAGTTTAATTAAAAAAAATCTTGATTTCAGTGAGTCACCGCTCACCTTCTTTAGTATGTCTGAGCAAAGTAAGATGTGTCGGCCAAAATGCTTTATTTTTATAATACATTTCCATTTACTTTACTGTTTGTTTTCATGGAATTATCCTGCAAGTGTCTCACTGACATTGGGATACAGTTTTGTTGATGGTGAATGCTTCCAGGTTTTGTTTCTATGTATCTGTGTGTCATCATCCTACTCTGGAAAAGTATTGATGCACTGCACTATTGTATCAACCACTATATGCAGTGTTTTAGGATAATGCTGCCTAGATGCTCAACTTTCTCCAAAAAATTGTGGTATAATCGTATTAAAACATCCAGATGCAGCCGTGAGCTTGTTATAATTTTTTTACAGCCAGAGAAATATGATATGGGCAGCTTTACAGCCACCCAATCACTTTTACTATAGTTAAAAAGCCCACCACAGTGGTTCCTGGACTCCCTTCCTTTGAGGCGCTTAGGACTTCAGTAAATGGCCAGGATAGCAGGCTGCAGAGAAGATTAAGGGAACATACATTCCCCAATTTGCTCTGTAACTAATGAGCCTGGAAGTGACAAAGATTTTTGAAAAATAATTAAAAGTTTCAGCCCTTGAATTTAACACCCTAGCCAATTTGGTGACTCAATTTTTCCCTTTTTTCCATTTGATTAATGAAGCTTGGTTACGGAGCCACCTGCTGATTGGAAAAATGAAGGAGCTTGTTAATACTCTGCTCATTCTGTTTCCTCTCCTCCTGTCAGCTAGCTATTAGTATTAAATTAGTAGTACTTTGCTGAATTGTAGCGCTCACAGCCTGCCCCTCCCCCTCCCCCACCCTTTCCCACTCTGATGCCTCGTACACACGATCGGATATCTGATGGAATCTAGTCCGATGGAATTTTTCGACGGATATCCAATGAAGCTGACTTTCATCAGTCTTGCCTACACACCATCAGTCAAAAATCAGACCGTGCCAAAACGCGGTGACGTAAAACACTATGACGTCCTGAAAAAAATGAAGTTCAATGCTTCCGAGCATGCGTCAACTTGATTCTGAGAATGCGTGGATTTTTGACCGATCACACAGACGATCATTTTTTTTCGATCTTTTTTTATCCATAGGAAAAATTTAAAACATGTTTTATTTTTTTCACCGATGGAAAACAAACCGATCGTGTGTACAGGGCTTTAGTCTTGCTGTGCAGGCTTAATACAGAGACACCTTTTTAGCTACTCAAAGTACATATACACTGGGGCAGATTCATGTAGATCTGCGGATCTTTAGATCCGCTAGATCTACCTGGTTTGCGATCCGCCGGTGCAATTTAGCGAGGCAAGTGCATGATTCATCAAGCACTTACCTCGCAAACTGCACCGTCGGATCCTAACTCCCCCTGGCGGAATGAAAATTCCGCGGCTAGGGGGAGTGTACAATTTAAATCAGGCGCGTTCCCGCGCTGATTTAACTGCGCATGCGCCGGGGCGAAAAAGCCCAGTGCGCATGCTCCAAATGACATCGCTACGACGTCATTGTTTGCGGCGGGTACGTCGTTTGCGGCCATCGGTATCCCGATGGCGGGAACGTCGGCCATACTTAACATTAGCTACCCCTCATAGAAGCAGGGGTAGCTATCTGCCGGAAAAACCCGAACGCAAACGACGTAGAAAACGAGCGACGGGCGGGCGTATGGACGTGAATCGGCGGTTTTCCTCATTTGCATATGCGACGGGTAAAAAATTGCGACGACACCTAGCGGCCGGCGGGAGATTACAGCCTAAGATTCGACTGGTGTAAGTCACTTACACCAGTCGGATCCAAGGGAGATCTATGCGGAACTGATTCTTATGAATCAGTCGCATAGCTCCGACGGTGGGATCTCACAGATCCGACCGTCGGGTCTCACAGATACGACGGCGGATCAGGAGATCCGCCGTCGTATCTATTGATGAATCTGCCCCACTGTGTTTATATATTCTCTTTGTTTTTTCTCCGTCTTGGAGTTTAGTCTTAACCATTGTGTTAAGTTACATTGACTGACGTGTGCTGTACAACATACAGAGAACTATCTGCTATTTAAATAATCAGATGTACTTTTGGGATTTTAGTACAACTGCAGAAAAAAGTAACTGCTTTTATTTACATTTACTTTTTCGCTGCCTTTTTTGATATTATAGTTTTGGCTAAATTTTCTTTGAATGACATATTATTTCTACCTGCCTTTTACTAGGGTTGTCCCGATACCACTTTTTTAGGACCGAGTACAAGTACCGATACTTTTTTCCATGTAGTCGCCGATACCGAATACCGATACTTTTTTTAAATGTCATGTGACAGTTTTCAAACCACAATACAGACTAAGGATATTTTCTTTAGAATTATGAAGAACTCTAACTCAAGACATTATAAAAGAATAAAAATGAGTAAAAATGAATAAAAATGTTTTATTTGCTTGTCACGCAGTAGTAAAAAACTCAAAGAATTTTCATAGAACATGTTGATAAATACAAAAAAAGTATTCTATTTAGGTATCGGGAGCATTTGCGCGAGTACGAGTACTAGTATCGGTATCTGGACAACCCTACCTTTTACCAAAACATTAATGGTGAAAGAAGGTGGCATATTTTTTTGATGTATGGTATAAGGGAAATTCCTTAGTTTCTGGGGGCATTTTAAAGGCAGTTAACAGACTAAGACCAGAAGCACCCAACAGGAGACTGCAGAGACATGCCCAGAGTGCTTTGACAAAGCAATACCACTGGGTGGTAAATGTTGTTTGCAGATCTTTATGCTATTGTAAATATGCCATGGTGCATTCTATAAACACTAGCATAGAACGTGAATCAGAGAGACTGGCTGCATCAACCATAAATGGAAAGTGCCAATTTTGTAATTAGCAGTTGTCAGCCACTAATCGCTGTAGCAGAAGATATATTGATTGTAATAACATCTGACTGCAAATGGGCAGCTTGCCTGCGTGAACAACATCAGCATCCTCTCTTGCAAAGAAGGTTTTCCTTAGTTAAACTCCAGTCTTTGTGCCATACTTTTATTTCTTGTTGACTGCGGAGCGCAGTATCCGCTTAAAACCAGTTAGGTGTTAAATTAGGTCTCTTCATGCATGGAGCACATTGACTTGACTCCACTAATTTTCTAACCTGGTGAAATAGATTTTAATAGGCTTTATGGAACACAATATTTAAAATAAATAAACAGCTTAGTGTATCTGCCACAATAAGATTCAGCCATGAAACCTTCAGTAGGATTAAGAGAATTGTCTTGTTTCTTGGAAAACGCCTAAACAGGTAGAACACTAAAGTACCCACTGTTTTTGCTAGTGTGTTTTGTGATAGACCTCTTCTACTACTACTGAGAGAAACTTACCTTGTCTGTTTAGTTTTTCTTTCTAAAGTATTTTTTATCAAAAATCCTGGCTGTACCATAGCCACTGTCACTCCTTTCTGAATTCCGGTCCATTGACTATTCAGCTGTGTTTTGAGGGACTGTACTTGGACCCTGCTAGATGGAAGACGTGGGTGGCCTATAATGTTGCTTTGCGTACTGGGTCCTGTTTTAGAACTCACCTTGGTGCCTGTTATATCGTGTTACCTTAGCCTAAGAGTGCTATACATCTCCAGAACTATGCCATCTGTAGGGCCCTGTCCTTGATGACCCACCATTAAGAATGAATCTAGAATGTGGTCTATGTCCCCTTACTCCTGCCTATATGGTCAACACAACTATGACTAGCTGGGAGTGTAAGGGGTTATATAGAGAGATGTCCCTGCAGCTTTTTTTTGCCAGTGTCTCATTACCTGCAGGTAGCTGCATTTAACCTTTGGTTTTAGACTATCCTATGTTCTGTACTACTCTCAAGGAAATGGAATTTACTGGTAAGTCAAAAATCCTAGTTTTACTAAGATGTCACCTTTATTTAATGCTTATCATGGATTAATAAAATCAAGGCTTAATTTGAGATTAACACAGTGCTGCAATTCTTCTTCTTTTTTTTTTTTTCTTTTTTTTTTAACAACTATGAAAGCGAAACCACCTGTTGAACCTGCTCTGGTCTTTAGGAAAATGATAAGACCCTATGAGCATGTTTAGATCTAAATGTATATACTACAATACCAGACTGAGCATGCTGATGTTTTTTTGTCTATTTATAAAAGCACCTGCCAGATATTTAACATAAAAATCAAAACTAAAACTAGTGTGATTTTTTTTTTTTTTTTTTTAAAACGTCTGGTTATTTTGCAGTTTTATGAGCGCAATTGTTTTGTGCCAAGGCATACAGTTTTAGTGATTACGTTATATAAATAGCTTCTTGTCACTGCTTCCCTTTTTCTTTAAAATGAATCTTTTGTGGATAACCCTGTAGTAATTCTGTGAAATCAATGGGCACTCAGGAGTGACATAGCTCTTCGAGTGCCAGTGTGGAACTAAAGATTATGTACCTACTAGGACAGTAAGCACTTAATTGTTATGTCTGAACAACCCTGTGTCAATCGCAGCAGGGCTATGAAATTACCTCCGAGAAGGAAGCTGCCAGTGGTGCCTATCTGAAAAACAAAGCCTTACGAATGGTGCTAGGCATCAGGTGCTTAGAGTGGGATTAATATTGGGTTTAAAATATGTGGATTAAATTTGTAAGCCAAGTTTGTATTCCTATTGCATCCATAATAAAGCTAGCAAAGTCTTACCACTGGTATGGCAGCCAAGGAAAGGAATTTAAAATCTAAATGACCATTTACACAAAATATGGTTGTAAAACAAATTCACCAATGTCTGTATATCCAATATGATGTATTCACTAATACATCGTTAAATGTACTGTAAGTACCTGCAACTGACTTGGTATCACCCGCTTTTAGTCTCACAGAGAGAGTGGTAGAACCTGCGCACGGAGGCAGTAGGCTGTGCCGCAGTGAAAGGAACAAGATAATAGGAGAGATTAGTGACAGAAAGATAAGCTTATTAGTGTGCTGCTTCTCTTTTCATTCACAGGAAAAGGGGTGGGGAAGAGACGTGCAAGTGAAACTGCAGCAAAAAAAGATCAGGTTCTCTTAGGCTGCTAGAGAGGGGTGCCCTATGTGGTAGGACTGTGCAAATCTAGAGACTGAATAGACAGAAATATAAATAATTTGGCAGGTAAAGCAGCTCTCATATACTGTACATTATGTATTTGTTTATTTAACTGTCTGTCTGTCTGACGTTTTTCTTTAAAATAAAACTATCAGGATAGAAATATGGCAGTCGCCACTGCTGACTTGTTGTTTAAGATGTGTTTTCCAGGGCTACCATCAATATTATTACGTCCTTGCCTTACCATGTGGTGGACGCATGCATGTACTATTTTTATGACACCTGATACCCACATGCTTGGTTCAGGTTAGTGACTTGCTAAGTAGTGAAGAAAAAATAAAGGTAATTTTCTGAGAGCATTCACCTTCAACTGCAAGTCAGTTGTTGGATGCCTAAGTTGACAATCACATGGCTGTGTGGTGTACCTCTGTGTTAAAAAAAAAAAAATCAGTTTTAATGTAAAAAAAATTACACTCACAATGTTAAGGAGTCTGGAGCTCATCCATGTAAAGCTGCTGTGTATATTACATTAAAGCCGTTGGTGTACAGTATACAGTGCTATATGTGGCCAGAGGTTCGGGGGTGATAGTGGCTCCCAATGCTTGCTGGAGAGACACACAAACTGTTGACATCACTTCCTGGGAAATCTGAATGCACGTTACACCCGCCCCACTCAGCTCAGAGTGTCTCTGGGTGTCTCCGACAGCTTTACTGTACATATAAACAGCGGCTTTACATGCGTATAAACAGCGGATGAACATATTACTGTACATAAAAATAGCAGATGAACACCAGACTCCTTAACATTGTGACTCCGTAACATTTAATAACTGTGGGGGATGAGCTGATGGAGAAAATTAAAGTACAGTTGTTAGGTGGAACCGGGATAGACAAAATGGCTTTCAGGGATCGCCTAAAAGTGTACAAGAGAGCAAGAGAAAGTTGGATGGATGGGGGAGGCTTGGAATAAGTCCTAGAGGTGGGCATGGGAGAAGGTGAGAAGGGAGATAGAGAGCCGGAGAGGTCTTGGGAGGAATGAAGAGAATGATTTGGTTGGTATTTTGAGACTAGGTTAGTGATGTAGCTGGGGGCCGAGTTGTGGATGGATTTGTAAGTTGTTGGTATTTTGAATTTAATTTTTTGGGTGGAAGGAAGCCAGTGGAGGGGTTGGAGAGGAGAAGCAGATACTGAACGGTTGGTAAGGTGGGTGAATCTGACAGCAGCATTCATGATGGACTAAAGGGGGGAAAACCTATATAAAGGTAATAAACTGTGTATATTATTAGGGTCCAGCTGCTGGGGAACAGTACATTACTGGCAGTGAGGGATATATAGAATTGTAAAACACAAGACACTGCCCATCATTAGCGCTTCCACATAGTGGCTGCTAGCTGCACGCTAAAAGTGAACATTTTAGCATGCGACTAGTGTTAATGGAACAGGTAGAAAAAGATTTCACTTGTGTTGTAAAGTTTGAAAATATATTCTAAACAATGCAAATAGGGAGGTATGTAAGGGCTTATTTTAAAATGATATTACTGCTTTTCAGAGTTTGTCAATACTTTAGTGTGCATGATCTGGGCACAGCTTTATTTTATGTAGAACTGTTTTCTGTGTGTGATCTATGACCACTATTGATCTCTTTGTCCACAAAACACACTGCCACAGACAGACTTCATATCCTAAATTTTCTGAATTTTTTCTTTGTCAAAAAGCAGATCTGAAGAAAAGACAAACACAGAGGGAGAGAGATTTTTTTTTTTTTTTTTACTTACTGTATGTATCACTAAATGTTTTGCTTTGCCCTTGGTTCTCTTAAACCTATAAATATTCCCATTCATCTTGAGAAGACTCACTGCTCAATGATGGTTGATGTACAATCATATAAATGTTAAAAAGATTTTCATTTCTCCCTTGTTCAACTTAAAGGGAAAATAATACAGTTTAGCATTACAGCAGACTTGTATATTTGTCTGTGTTCCTTCACGGTCTCATAAATTAGGATCACAGGGATTAATGCGGCAGCTGCTTGGATGCTGCTGTGTTGCACCAGTTGGAGATATTGTTTCACAAATGAAGAGATACATCTGAGTATTATCATTTATAGGGACAAGGTTAGTTGCAGAGTCCCATCATTTCTTTCATGATAACAGCAGCCTGCAGCTGTACAATTACTGGCAAAGTATTATACAAATTATAAAACAATACGATTACAAATAGATCTGCATTATGGTTGCTTACATAGTATTCTTTGTAATAAAAAGTGTTCCTGTTTTCAGACCTAACTTTTTAAATGACAAATTGTTTATTCTACTAAATCGTGTACACCTCATTTACCAAAATGTTGTAAACCATAGTCGTGTGTTAACTAAATCAAAGTACTTTAAGGGGATTCAGGTTGATATGTCCTTTTGCTCTCTAAAGTACAACTAAAGGCACCTATATGGCAGTCCAAACAAGCCCTAGGTCCAGTTACTCTGTGATACACAAGCCTTAAAACATAAACAAAAAAACGTTCTTTACCTCCCCCCTTAACTGAGATAAGTCCTCCTCCGTTTGTGCCTAACACTCTCCCTTCACAGAAATTGCAACTTGCAGTAGAAGAGGCAGTGCTGGTAACATCACATGTTGATTGACAAACTACTAGTGAATCAGTAGTGACAATTTTGACAGTCAAGTCCCCTGTAACATTTTTTTTCCATCCCACTTTAGTGCCAGTAGGCACAGCCTGTGTAAGTGGCAACTCAATTCAGGAGCAGCATCATTGCCACACCATCAAAGGAAGTTGCATTATATGGACTTCACTAGCAGGGTCAACAGATATAGTGGGGCTTCCCAGAAAACTGTAAGTGCAGATGCATACTTTTAAACAGAAGGCCATAGTACATAGTAGTTCCATTTTAAAATACTTATTCTTTTAGGCCCCTTTCACACAGGAGATCTGATCAGGTCAGTCTGTCAGTTTTTCAGGCGGACCCAATCAGATTGTACACTGACCCATATGGACAAGTGGGTATACACGGACTTGTCTGTGTACACCCGCCTACCCCGTGGGTCCAGTCGATTAAAAAAAAAAAAACAGAAAGGGATCTGTCCCCTTTCATTACATTTATTAGAGGGTAGTCGGGAGTAACCAGACAACGGGGTCTGCTTACACCTGGCCACCCATAGGGCAGAGTGGGTTCTATCCATGTCTGCCTTTCAGAAACTAAGCAGACACTGACCTCTCATCTGCCTGTTCTGCTCCGATCAACAGGGAATCTGTGGGTGGATCCCCCTGTTGATTGGGTATTAAAAAAAACACCTCAAAGGCCCCTTTTACACATGTGGACTGTTCATTTCATCAGTTCAATCATACCAAAACAGATGAAGTATTCATCAGTTTTTTATCAGCTCATCATTTTACATCCACTACTAATGCTAAAACAGATGAAACAAGTTTTGTCAGTTAGCATCCGTTTTTGATCCAAAACGTTTTTTTTAATGGGAGAAAAAAAAGAGCTTTGACTGATAAAAGCTCTATTTTTCTTCTGTTAAAAACATGGATGATGATGGATGTGGATGTAAACTGATGTAAATGGATGATCATTCATTTACATATGTGTTTCCATATCGATGCATTGATGTACGTTTTTCATCTGTCAACGGATGGATGAAAAATGGACAGCATGTGTGAAAGGGGCCTAAAGAAAAAGGTAATTATTATTGTTATTGTAAGGGTTATTCAGTCACTACTGCAGCTGCAGCAGAGGTTGAAATATAATTTTACAGGGCTGGTGATTCCCTTCAATGTAAAAGTAATCCTAGTGTCTGAGATGTGGTCCCACCCCTGTCCTGCAGCCGCCTTTAACCACTTAAGGACCCGCTCACTACTATATACATTGGCACTTTAAAAATGGATCTCTCGGTAACGGCAGCAGCTGCTGCCACAACCGAGATATCCATCTTTTTTGTGAGCGGTCCTGTAAACAATAACGGTGGTCTCTGCGGCGGATTCACCGCAAAATCACCGTTATTGTGGCGGGAGAGGGGCCCCCTCTCCCGCGCCCTCCACTGCTTACCGGAGCCGTCGGTAGCGGCGGAGGCGATCAGGTCCTTCCTCCTGCTTGGCTGGGATACAAGTGAGGGCAAGATGGCCCCCACCTGTCTCCATAGCATAGCAGGACGGAAGCGACATCAAAACGTCACTTCCGTCCATGCTTCTTAAAGGCATATTTTCCTATTTTTTTATTTTTTTATTGCATTTTAGTCTAAATATGAGATCTGAGGTCTTTTTGACCCCAGATCTCATATTTAAGAGGACCTGTCATGCTTTTTTCTATTACAAGAGATGTTTACATTCCTTGTAATAGAAATAAAAGTGACCCATTTATTTATTTTAAAACAGTGTAAAAATGTATAAAAAAAATAAAATAAAAATAAAACAAAAAAAAAGTTTTAAAGCACTCTGTCCTGACGAGCTCACGCACAGAAGCGAACACATACTTGAGTAGCGCCCGCATATGAAAACAGTGTTCAAATGGCACAAGTGAGGTATTGCCGCGATCGTTAGAGTGGGAGCAATAATTCTAGACCTCCTCTGTAACTCAAAAGATGCAACCTATAGAATTTTTTAAACGTTGCCTATCGAGATTTTTAAGGGTAAAAGTTTGACGCCATTCCACGAGCAGGCACAATTTTGAAGCGTGACATGTAGGGTATCATTTTACTTGGCGTAACATCTTTCACAATATAAAAAATTGGGCTAATTTTACTGTTGTCTTATTTTTTAATTAAAAAAAGGATTTTTTTTTCCAAAAAAAGTGTGCTTGTAAGACCGCTGTGCAAATACGGTGTGACAAAAAGTATTGCAATGACCACCATTTTTTTCTCTAAGGTGTTAAAAATTATATATATAATGTATTGCGTTCAAAGTAATTTTCTAGCAAAAAAAAATGTTTTAATCTTGTAAACACAGAGTCTGAAAAACAGGCAAGGTCCTTAAGTGGGTTAAGGGGCTCTCACATGCGATTTAAGGAGCAACCAGCAACATCTGGTTCCTGGGACACAGTGCGTGGAACTGATTTTGTTGTTCCCGCTGTGCGACATCAGAAACTGAAAGCGATGAAGATTTCGTAATTTCCGGTTTCAGTCTCATGTAAACAAGCCGTTACCGGTTTAAATAAGCATCTGTTAAACTGCCATCCAAAGCATCTGATCAAAGAAGGGGTATTCTATTGTGTTTTTTGCGCATTGAAATTTATTAAAGTGTATTTCTTCCACAAAAATGTAGTTTGAATTAATATTATTATTTACATTTTGTGATTTATTTTTTTACTTTCACAATTTTCAATTCTTTTTAAGATATCATTTTTTTACGCTTGCTGAGATTCATTGTCTCTGACATGCTTGAAGTTTCCAACAGGGCAAGACAAGATTTCTGCATCTTAGTTTGTGCTCAACCAGCATCTGTCATAGACTTCAAGATGTGTGCCATGATTAAACCTGTGGGGAAAAACACTATAAGCATTGAAATTTATCTAAACTGAAAAACAAAAACGTAATATAGTCCAGCTTACAAAGCCTTAGATGCTGTGGCTGCATTGTTTTTTTTTTTTTGTTTGTTTTTTCAAGCTTTACTTCCAGTAATACTGCAAATAACACACTTCCTGTACCTTTATCTCTAAACTCATTTCTCTATTGTATCTATGGTTGGAGACGGACCATGTCTACCATGCATCTCCATTACATGTGTGTGTGTGTGTATGTATGTATATATATATATATATATATATATATATATATATATATATATATATACGACTAGTAGTTTACACAAGAAATATACAGCTCTTTATACTTTTTTTTTAAGCCACATGAAGCTACAAGGGCCCTGAATTTCTGGTAAGATCAACAATACTTGTACTTGCTAAAAATTAATGTTGCTAAAAATAATGTTGGTGGGGCGTGGCCTGGAGCGACATGGGATAGGACGCTAGTCTGCTGAGCTCCGCCGGCCGTTTATCCTTTCCACTCTATCCTGCATTCCTACCCGAGACTTTCCTCACTAAAACCTCATAGCAGACCCCGGGCACCTCGGATACCATGGCCCCACCGAAAACGAGCAAATCGGCGGGTCCAAAAATCGATCAATATCTCCGTCAGGAGAAGGACCCCCCGGCGCAAGATGGCGGCGCCACGAGGACGGAGGAGGCCACAGTCAGCGCAGACATCGCTAAGGTGCTGGTAGCTATCACCTCCTGTCAAGAAGCCGTGGCGGCTTGCCAGACCACCCTCACGGCGAAGATTGAGGAGGTAAAAGTGGACATTTCACTGGTACGTCAGGACATGCAGAGGCTGAGAGAGAGGGTGTCTGAGGCGGAGGTGAGACTTGGCGCCGTGGAGGATTCCCTCCCCCCCATCCAGCAATCCTCTGAAGCCATGCAGCTGCAGATTAACCAGCTCCTTCAGAAGCAAGACGACCTCGAGAATAGAAGCCGCAGGTGTAACTTAAGGTTCGTCGGCCTCCCGGAGGGGGTGGAGGGGAGAGACCCACAGGACTTTCTGGAGAAGCTGCTCAGGGACGCCTATGGCAGAGAGGCCTTCTCCCCCATGTTCGCTGTGGAACGAGCGCACCGCATGCCGGGCAGACAGCCACCACCCGGAGCCCCCCCCCGCACGCTCATTGCAAAGTTCCTAAATTATAGGGACAGGGACGCCATCCTCCGGTTGAGCAGGGAGAGGGGTAATATCCCCTTTGACAACAAGATGGTGGCTGCGTTCCCGGACTTCTCGGCTGAGGTCCAGCGCAGGAGGAAAACCTTCATGGAAGCCAAGCGACGATTGCGAGTCAAGCATATTAAATACGCCATGCTGTTCCCGGCCCGTCTTCGCGTGGAAGGAGAGGATCGTGCACACTTCTTCGAGGATCCAGAAGAGGTGCTGGCCTGGTTGGAGCGGCAGGACAGACGCAGATAAGTACACAGCTTCCCCAGTCCCCCGCTGCACTACTTACAGCGGCGCCATGGCCCAGAGGCATCCTAATGGTCACCCCCGCAGGGATCCTGCTACACCCAGATGTACTAGTGTATGGGGGATCTCCCCCTCACCCTTTCCCCTGTAGTTTCCCTGCGGGGTGCCAGGCTACAACACCTCCTACCCCCCTAGATGCCTTTGGCCTGATGCCCTCCCCCCCCCCCCCTGTGGGATACAGAGGGGCTCGAACTGCATCCTGACATTGCTCACTGACACCCGGAGCCCCCGGGACACCCGGGCTTCCCCTGACAGGCCAGGGGGGGAAAAGGGGGATGCCTACCTGAATATTCACCCTGCACCCTCAGACACTGGTCTTTTGAGAATGTTGTCTGACTTATGGGAAGGTCTACACGCTAAGCGAATTTACGTTTTCACTGTTTCTAAATCTTTTTTTTTTTTTTTTTTTTTTTTCAATCTCCCTCCTCCGGCGGAGGGAGGCACACTGCCTAGGGCACGCAATGGGAAGCGAGCCAGGTCCTACACCGTGCCCGAGCGCACAGCGGTATTCCGCCCCACTTGCAGCAACCCACCATCAATCCTGGGGAACTGCTGATGCGCGGTCCCACCCTGGGTGGCCTGGCCGGATACTATCCGGGACTGTGCTGGTAGTCTCCCAGTGGATATCCTGGCTAGTTAGAATGTTCATCTATAGGATGCATTGGGTGCTGCTTTTGCCACGTTGGCAGTTGAGGGTTCAAACAGAAAACAATAAGTGCAGCGCTAAAGTTGATATTGAGTGGAAAAATGTTGCCAAAATCACATATCATTGGAAGTGAGAACAACAGAGGACTGTGAGGAATGTGAATGGGAATTCACTCAGCATGGGGGCAATGCTTGTAATGAGTCCATGTGTGTATAACCTAACAGGTGAATGGAAACACCGACCAGGTGCAATGAACAATGAAAAGTTCAATGAACAAATGGAAACAGTTCATAGGTATGCTTCCCAGTGGAAGGATAAAACACTTCAAACGTAATGCTGGTTCAGATAAAGAAAGTAGCAGTCATGGCTTGTCTGTAACAATCTTCAGAAAATCATAAAGAGGGTGGATACTCTTACCAGCTACGGTGGACTTGCATGTTAGTACTAACATCAAGTCGGATACAGCATGGTGGTCACAGCGGACCCTGGGCTCTGTACGGATGGATCTGTGGGATGGTCTCTCCAACTGGAACGATGGAACCGATCTTGTCAGATACCTCTCTCAGGAACAGAAACCCAAATGGACAGGGCTGATGACTCATGGATCAACACAGCATGTGTGGAAAGGAAAAAAAATGCTCCAATGGTGCAGGTCAAAAAAAACCGTGAAGGCTTTATTTGTAAAAAAATTGAACAATAAAATCACGTGAATAGTTATAAAAGGCAGTATGGGGTAACATGCTTAGTACCCCATACTGCCTTTTATAACTATTCACGTGATTTTATTGTTCAATTTTTTTACAAATAAAGCCTTCACGGTTTTTTTTGACCTGCACCATTGGAGCATTTTTTTTCCTTTCCACACATGCTGTGTTGATCCATGAGTCATCAGCCCTGTCCATTTGGGTTTCTGTTCCTGAGAGAGGTATCTGACAAGATCGGTTCCATCGTTCCAGTTGGAGAGACCATCCCACAGATCCATCCGTACAGAGCCCAGGGTCCGCTGTGACCACCATGCTGTATCCGACTTGATGTTAGTACTAACATGCAAGTCCACCGTAGCTGGTAAGAGTATCCACCCTTTTTATGATTTTCTGAAGATTGTTACAGACAAGCCATGACTGCTACTTTCTTTATCTGAACCAGCATTACGTTTGAAGTGTTTTATCCTTCCACTGGGAAGCATACCTATGAACTGTTTCCATTTGTTCATTGAACTTTTCATTGTTCATTGCACCTGGTCGGTGTTTCCATTCACCTGTTAGGTTATACACACATGGACTCATTACAAGCATTGCCCCCATGCTGAGTGAATTCCCATTCACATTCCTCACAGTCCTCTGTTGTTCTCACTTCCAATGATATGTGATTTTGGCAACATTTTTCCACTCAATATCAACTTTAGCGCTGCACTTATTGTTTTCTGTTTATACTTGACTTTGTTTGTTTGTGTGCTGGCTGCTACATGGTCTAAATTTCTCTAACTAGCGCAATTTTTTTCCCCACATTTTTTTACACTTAGTTGAGGGTTCAAGCCCGCACCAGTTGGGGAAAGTGCAGGGCAGGGTGGGGGGAGGGAGGGGTGTTAAGGTGCTGGGTTACTGATGTTTTTATTTGGATACGGGTTCTGCTTGAGCAAAATGCATATAGAGGATGTATTATCGTGTTATTGACGATGTATAGAAGTGTACAAGATAGTGGTCAGAGGGAACTGTGGTATGTACTTAAAAATAGTCTGAATCCTGGAGTTCTCTACCTCCCCTGGTATATCCCATGGCCACGTTGAAGCTGTTAACCTGGAATGTCCGTGGATTAAGGGACCCGATTAAGCGATCTGCAGTATTTGCGCTACTCAAAAAACTAAGGGCGGATGTTGTGGTCCTTGTGGAGACACACGCGGAAGGCCTGGCCCTGCGGACGCTCAAACGGCCGTGGGTGGGCTGGGGCTATCACTCTGTATACACCTCCCACTCCAGAGGAGTCTCTATACTAATTGCCAAGACGGCACACTTTGAACTCCAGGATTCAGTGATAGACCCACAGGGCAGGTATGTCTTTTTGAAAGCTAAACTACATGGGGATCCGGTCCTCCTTATGGCATTTTATGTCCCACCCCCGTTTCAGTCCACCGTAGTGGTCACCGGATTCGACTTTATGGCCCTGCACCCTGATACGCCGGCAATCTGGCTGGGGGACTTTAACACAGTATTAGATCCCTCCCTGGATAGGCTGGTCAAAGATCAGGCTGAACCCGCTAGGCCGCGTCCCACGAGATTCGCGAGGCTTCTCGCGGATTTTAACTTAGTAGATGTGTGGAGACATGGGCACCCCGCAGAGCGGGCATACACATGCTTCTCGGCCTCGCACCACTCAATGTCCCGCATAGACCTGATCCTAGTGTCTAAAACGCTTCTCCCCAGGGTTAGAGAGACAGGCTTTTCTCCCCGGTCCCTCTCCGACCACTGCCCATGCTGGACAAAACTATCGCTACCCCGGACCCACCCACCGCCCACATGGCGGTTAAACCCGTTCTGGCTAACCCTGCTGCCGGAGGACGAGGATCTGGCCACGGAGTGGGAGCATTACTTTGCTGATAACACTGGATCTGCGTCCCCCCGGGCAGTCTGGGAGGCCTTCAAATTACATGCCCGCATGACACTCTCGGCCCGTATTAACTCCCTTAAGGCCACTTCTGCAGAGGCACTTGATAGGGCCATGGAACTCGTCACGGCGAAAGAGAGGGAATACTCTGCCAACCCGAGTACAGACCTAGCTGCGGAACTCCAGCTCTGCACTAGGGCGGCCGACCAACTACACTATGAGAAATCGAAGCGAAAGCTTTTCTTTCTCAAGCAGAGGAATTATGAGCATGGGGAGAGAGCAGGGAAGTTACTCGCCTACCTGGTACACTGCGAAGAAAGACCTCCGGTGGTGATCTCCCTGCGCTCCCCAGACGGAGACCTGATAGCCGACCCGGAACAGGTGGCTAATATGTTTCACGACTTCTTCTCTTCCCTATACGACACGGTGGCCCCAGACTCTGACTCCCTGTCCGAGAACTTTCTTGCCGACCTACAGATCCCACGACTCACTACACAGCAGGCCCAAGCGCTCGAGGAGCCACTGACGGCAGAGGAGATATCCACTGCACTCGCTGGCCTTCCAAAGTCTAAAGCCCCGGGGTCGGATGGCTTGCCAACCGAATTCTACACCACTTATGCAGAAACACTGGTTCCTAGGCTCCTCGCCATCTACAAGTCTATCTTTGATAACTCAGAACTCCCGCCTTCAATGAAGGAAGCCACCATAGTCTTGATCCCTAAGCCAGGCAAGGACCCCCACCAACCAGAGTCATACCGCCCCATCTCCCTTTTACAAGTGGACATTAAAATCTTGGCCAAAGTGCTCTCAACCCGACTCAACGCCGTGATCCTCTCCCTAGTACACGCTGACCAAGCGGGCTTCATGCCCGGCCGGAATACCTCATTTAACCTCAGGAGGCTGTTCATCAACCTCCAGGCCAAACATGACAACCCAGGGGCCCGAATAGTCGTCGCCCTGGACACCGCCAAGGCGTTTGACTCAGTGGAATGGCGATACTTATGGACGTGCCTTGCCAAGTTCGGACTGGGACCTAAATTTATTCAGTGGGTGAAGCTCCTTTACCAGGCCCCAGGGGCCAGAGTACTGGCCAACGGGTGGCTCTCGGACTGTTTCCCACTGCGGCGTGGCACAAGACAGGGCTGCCCCCTGTCGCCGCTGCTGTATGCCCTGGCGGAGGAACCGTTGGCAATCGCCATACGATCGCACCCAGGTATAACGGGACTGCGGAGAGGGGAATTGGAGGAGAGAATAAGTACCTATGCAGACGACACACTTTTATACCTGGACGACTCCACGGACTCCCTCCCACTGGCTCTGTCACTGATTGAGCGCTTCGGCGCTTTCTCGGGACTCAGGATCAACTGGGACAAATCCCAAATACTCCCATTGGATAGCTACCCAGTGACCAGGCAAGGGGCTCTACTCCCTCTACAGAGAGTGGCTGACATTAAGTATCTGGGGATTAGGACCACCAGAGATCCAGCAGACTACACCTCACTGAACGTCACACCATTGTATGACATGCTAAAATCTAGAACACAGGCCTGGACCAGACTCCCACTGGGAATCACGGGCCGCATAAATCTAATTAAGATGGTCCTGTTACCCAAGATTCTTTACATGGTGTGGCACTCGCCGGTGTATCTTGTGCTCAGGTGTTTTAGGCTCATGGAAACTATCTTGAAGCCATTTGTGTGGGGCTCCGCGAGACACAAACTTCCCTGGCATAGACTGAAAAACCCGACCGACCTGGCAGGACTGGCACTACCCGATTTCAATGCGTATTATTTGGCTGCACAACTGTCACAACTGTTCCATGTAGACAAGGTGGACAGGATCAGGTTCCTGCGCCTCCTCTGCCCTGCATGGATCCAACCGATAGGCGACCCCCTGGTGGCTATAGCGGGGGGGCAAGGATAAGGGAGGGACGCCACTCCCTGCTGTATCACTACAGGAGGGTGTGGAACATAGTGTCGGGTAGACTGAACATAGCACCCTTGCATGGCTACACCTCCATGTGGCGCAATTCAGCCCTACCGGAGTTCGAGCACATACAAGACACCGAGGTGTGGAGTGCCAGGGGAATCTTCTACCTGTCCCACGTCACCAGGAGCGGAAAACTGAAACCCTTTACTACGCTACAATCTGAGTATGATCTGCCAGACCATATGTTCCTCCGCTATGCCCAGATACGGCACGCCTTTCGGGCACAATTCCCCCAGGATGATTTGGCCCTTGCTGACAACCCCCTCATGGCAGCAGTCAGGTACCCAGACCCCAAAAAACAGATCACCCAGTTCCATACCATGATCACGCTTCCGGGGGCGACAGTGTCAGCTTATGCCCTGAAGTCCAGGTGGGAGGGGGAGGTGGGCCCATTAGAGGATGATGAGTGGAGTGACGCCCTAGATGCATGTAAACTGGTATCCCCAAAACTGTCAGATCGCCTCACGCAAACCTACATCATAAACAGGGCTTACCTCACGCCTCTTAGAATTTCCAAGTACAGAAGGGACTCCTCCGCTATGTGCCCAATGTGCAATCGCGAAACAGGCACTTTTTTTCATTTACTATGGCAGTGTGCTAAGATCCAGACCTTCTGGGAGCAGGTGATAAAATTCCTTCACGACAAAATGGGATCCCCCATTACTCTACAGCCCAAGCTGTGCCTCTTAGGCATTCTACCTGACACTGAAATAAGTAAATTCCTCAAAGTATTCCTCCATGAGACACTTTTCATAGCTCGCAAAGTCATAGCGCGGGTCTGGATGCGTCCAGAACCCCCAGAGCTGTCCCACTGGCTGGCAGAGGTCAATAGTGTCCTACCCTACAAAAAACTAGTATACTCACATAGGGGCTGTGCGGCCAAATACGACAAAATCTGGGGAAAATGGCTAAATTCGTCTGCAACCTGCTCCCGGGAGGGTTAGAGGTGCCCAAAATATCACTGAGCCCACGAAGGGACATGGGGGGGCGGGAGGGCCGTGGATAGATGGACAACTGACCCTACTGCACTTTGTACACGTCACAAGATAAATAGATATGGATGTTTTTGTACCCTTTATCGCATGCTGTTCTGATATATATGCCCACACTCTGTTAATGATCACCCGCTGTATATTATAAACGTGCGCGATTGAGCGCCCTGTACGTTATTATTTTGCTCAATAAAAACTTTTTTGATTTAAAAAAAAAAAAAAAAATAATAATGTTGGTCTGAAAAGTAAAAATTATAGCAGTCATCACAAGGACGAAAGTTGCAACATATTACATTTTTGGGCTGGGTCTAAATATGTTTTAGCCCTGGTTCACACTGGGCTGCGGGAGTGAAGCCGTGCGAGTTCAGCTGAGGTTTCTGCACAGATGTCCATGTAAATCTCGGCCCTAAATCGCAAAAAGTAGTACAGGAACTACTTTTTGAAGGCATCAAAACTATGAATTAGCACATGTGGAATTATACATACAAAAAAGTGTGAAACTGAAAATATATTTCATATTCTAGGTTCTTCAAAGTAGCCACCTTTTGCAACAGACACATCTCTAGAACTGTTAAGAGGAGACTGTGTGAATCAGGCCTTCATGGTAGAATATCTGCTAGGAAACCACTGCTAAAGAAAGGCAACAAGCAGAAGAGACTTGTTTGGGCTAAAGAACACAAGGAATGGACATCAGACCAGTGGAAATCTGTGCTTTGGTCTGATGAGTCCAAACTTGAGATCTTTGGTTCCAAACCCTGTGTCTTTGTGCGACGCAGAAAAGGTGAAACGGATGGACTCTACATGCCTGGTTCCCACCGTGAAGCATGGAGGAGGAGGTGTGATGGTGTGGGGGTGCTTTGCTGGTGACACTGTTGGGGATGTATTCAAAATTGAAGGCATACTGAACCAGCATGGCTACCACAGCATCTTGCAGCGGCATGCTATTCCATCCGGTTTGCGTTTAGTTGGACCATCATTTATTTTTCAACAGCACAGTGACTCCAAACACACCTCCAGGCTGTGTAAGGGCTATTTGACCAAGAAGGAGAGTGATGGGGTGCTGCGCCAGGTGACTACCTCTTGAGAATGCCAAGAGTGTGGCAAGCAGTAATCAAAGCAAAAGGTGGCTACTTTGAAGAACCTATAATATGAAATATATTTTCAGTTGTTTCATACTTTTTTGTTATGTATAATTCCACATGTGTTAATTCATAGTTTTGATGCCTTCAGTGTAAATCTACAATATTCATAGTCATAAAAATAAAGAAAACTCTTTGAATGAGAAGGTGTGTCCAAACTTTTGGTCTGTACTGTATACTGCCCATATTTCCTTGTAAGGTTATAACTCTAAGGCCGTGTACACACGGTCGGTCCAAACCGATGAAAACGGTCTGAAGTTGTTACGGAACCATGAACCAGACGTACAACAAGAGGTAAGTGAAAATAAGAAGGCTTTATTGAAAATCAAGCTGTAAAGCAAAAGTCCAACGGATGGTGAAACCAGAGGTCAGGAACCAGAAGGGTAGTCAGACGAAGCCAGGATCAGGAACCAGCAGGGAAGTCAGACGAGGCCAGGATCAGGAACCAGCAGGGAAGTCAGACGAGGCCAGGATCAGGAACCAGCAGAGAAGTCAGACGAAGCCAGGATCAGAACCAGAAGCAGCAGCAGTCTAGAAGCATGTGCACACAGGAGGACCAAGCAAGGAACTGAAGTCACAGACCTCCTATATATGTGAGCCAGGTATCCAGCTCCTCCCAGTGGGAAGGAGGAGCCGCAGGGTGGGAGGCTACAAGAGACCTAGAAACCAAGATGGCCGCCAGCACATGTCAAACGAAGGAGACAGGAGAGAGGTAAGACCATGACAGTACCTCCCCCTCAAGGGCCCCTCCTCCGCGGTGCAAAAAACGGTTTCTGAGGGAAGCGTGCGTGGAAGGCTCGGAGCAAGGCAGGAGCATGGACATCTGCGGAGGGAACCCAGGAACGCTCCTCAGGACCATAACCACGCCAGTGGACCAAAAACTGCACCCGACCGCGGACCAGGCGTGAGTCCAGGATATTGCTCACCTCATACTCCTCGTGATTGCCCACTTGGACCGGACGAGGCCGAGGAACCGAGGAAGTGAAGCGATTGCACACCAGTGGCTTCAACAGGGAGACATGAAACACGTTGGAGATCCGCATGCCAGGTGGAAGCGCAAGGGCATAGGCTACCGGGTTTACCCTGCGAAGCACTCGGAAGGGACCAACAAAGCGAGGAGCCAGCTTGGGAGTGGGCACTCGAAGGTTGAGGTTGCGGGTGGACAACCATACACGGTCTCCGACCTGGTAGGAAGGAGCAGGCGCTCGTCTGCGATCAGCCTGGAGTTTCTGGCGCTGCGCAGAGACCTCAAGGGACCTCTGGATCCGTACCCAAGAAGCACGTAGAGCAGAAAGGTGATCCTCCACAGCCGGAATATCCTGGGGAGAGAATGCCTCCGGTAACACGGCAGGTTGGAACCCATAATTGGCCATGAAGGGAGACGTCCCAGAGGAAGAGTTCACAGCCGTGTTCCTGGCAAACTCAGCCCAAGGCAGGAGGTCAACCCAATTGTCCTGGTGATCGGAGACATAGCAACGAAGGAATTGCTCCAAGGCCTGATTGGATCGTTCTGCGGCCCCATTGGACTGAGGGTGGTAGGCCGAGGAGAAGGAGAGATGAATCCCCAACTGGGAGCAAAAGGCGCGCCAGAACCTGGACACAAACTGACTCCCCCGATCCGACACTATCTCTTTGGGCAAACCGTGCAACCGGAAGACCTCCCGGGCAAAAATCGTGGCCAACTCTTGTGCAGAGGGTAACTTCTTGAGAGGAACACAGTGGCACATCTTGGAAAACCGATCCACAATCATGAGAATGACCGTATGGCCTCGGGATGCAGGGAGGTCCACAATGAAATCCATCCCCAGGTGTGACCATGGGCGCTCCCCGGTGGCTATGGGTTGCAGCAGGCCCAACGGAAGGTGCCGAGGGGACTTACTTTGGGCACAAACGGAGCATGCCGCTACATATGCGGCGATGTCGGAACGTAGGAAAGGCCACCAGAACAGACGTGAAACAGCCCAGGACAGCTGATTCTTACCAGGATGCCCCGCGGTCTTGGAGTTATGGTAGGTTCGCAACAACCGAGTGCGCAACTCCTCAGGCACAAAACATCTGCCGTTGGGTGTCCCAGAGGGAGCACCAGACTGAGCCGCCAAAATCTGCTCACCAAGGGGAGAGGTCAGGCTGGTGCGAATGGCGGCCAGGATCTGATTCGGAGGTATGACCGAAGTCGGTATAGATTCCTCCCTGGACAGCTCGGAGTACTGCCGTGATAAGGCATCCGCCCTGATGTTCTTGGAACCAGGTAGGTAGGAGACCACGTAATTAAAACGTGACAAGAACAGAGCCCATCTGGCCTGACGTGGTGTCAATCTCTTGGCCTCAGAAAGGTAGGTCAGATTCTTGTGGTCCGTCAGGATGAGAACCGGAACCACCGAGCCCTCGAGCAAGTGCCTCCACTCTTTGAGAGCCTGCACTATGGCCAATAACTCCCTGTCACCAATCTGATAGTTGCACTCCGCGGGTGACAGTTTCCGGGAGTAAAACCCACAAGGAAGCAGCGGACCCTCTGGTGTCCTGCGCTGAGACAGAAGGGCGCCTACTCCCGTCTCGGACGCGTCCACCTCGAGGACAAAGGGCAACCCAGGGTTGGGATGAGACAGAATCGGAGCTGACACAAAGGCGGATTTTAGGGCCTCAAAAGCCCTGATGGCCTCGAGCGGCCAGACCTGGGAATTACTGCCCTTCCTGGTCAGATCCGTGAGAGGCTTGGCCAGCATGGAGAAGTCCCTGATGAACTTCCGATAATAATTGGCGAAGCCCAAAAAACGCTGCAAGGAACGAAGACCACTGGGCTGAGGCCACTGCAAGACAGCCGAAACCTTCTCAGGATCCATGGAGAACCCCTCAGCGGAAATGATGTAACCTAGGAAGGTTACCTGGGATCGGTGAAATTCGCATTTCTCAAGCTTACCGAACAGCTTGTTCTCTCGTAACCGTTGCAACACTCGTTTGACATCCAGAATGTGGGCCTCCCTGGATTCAGAATATACCAAGATGTCATCCAAATAGACCACCACACACTGCTGCAACAGGTCACGGAAAACATCGTTGATGAATTCCTGAAAAACTGCGGGCGCATTGCACAACCCAAAGGGCATAACCAAGGATTCATAATGACCGGTCCTGGTGTTAAAGGCGGTCTTCCACTCATCGCCCGCCTTGATCCTTACCAGGTTATATGCCGCCCTCAGGTCGAGTTTGGTAAAGACCGTGGCCCCTTTAAGGCGATCGAACAGCTCGGAAATCAAGGGTATCGGGTAAGCGTTCTTGATCGTAATGCGATTGAGACCCCTGTAATCGATGCAAGGCCTCAACTCACCGCCCTTCTTTTTCACAAAGAAAAATCCAGCCCCTGCCGGGGACGAGGATTTGCGAATGTGACCACGGGACAGCGCCTCCATCACGTACTCCTCCATGGCCTCATTCTCCGCAACCGACAGTGGATAGACCTTGCCGCGAGGAGGAACGGCACCAGGTTGTAACTCAATGGCACAATCATATGGGCGGTGCGGAGGTAGGGCAACTGCGCGTACCTTATCGAATACATCCCGGTACTCCTCGTATTCAGGAGGCAACAGAGAGTCAGAGGAAGTACACAGCAACTTGACAGGCCCATGGATGCACTTAGCCCCACACTGTGGTGACCATGAGAGGATCTCGGCCGATCTCCAGTCAAAAGTCGGATTATGCTTCTGGAGCCAGGGGTACCCCAAGACCACCGAGTAGTGTGGAGACGAAATAACTTGGAAGCAGACCGACTCTCTGTGAGCGGCACCAATGGCTACCCCCACTGGAAGGGTCTCATGAGTCACGTGTGACGGTTGGAGGGGTCTGCCGTCTATCGCCTCTAGAGCCAGCGGGGAACCTCGAGCCTGTAGAGGAATGGAATTGGCGGCAGCGAACCCACTATCAATGAAAAAACCACCAGCACCAGAGTCCACCAACGCCTGGGTCGTCACCGAGCCCCCGACCCAGGAGAGGACAACAGTGATCAGTGGTTTATCAACACGGGAAACCGGGGACGAGGAGACTCCACCCAAGATCTGCCCCCGACAGGATCTCAGGTGCGAGCGTTTCCCGGACGGTTCGGACATGCCAACCGAAAATGCCCATCGAGACCACAGTACATGCATCGGCCCTCGCGTCTCCGGAGTACCCTCTCCCCCTCGGACAAGCGAGCAAACCCCAGCTGCGAGGGTTCACCCCCAGACAAGTCAACACCAGGAGGCGTGGGAGGAGAGGGAGGCACGGGTGGGACAGCAAACGTAGGCGCCAAACTGTTAGGAGGCCTCCGCAGGCGCTCCTTAAAGGAAGGTCTCTCCCTGAGTCTGGTGTCAATCAAAATCAGGAAAGAAATAAGAGCCTCGAGCTCCACTGGTAGGTCCTTAGCTGCAACCTCATCCTTCAAGGCATCCGAGAGACCATGAGAGAAAGCAGCGACCAGGGCCTCATTATTCCAACCTACCTCTGCTGCCAGGGTACGAAACTCAATGGCGTATTCGGCTACGGATCGTAAACCCTGTCTGACGGACATAAGGAGCTTCGCAGCAGAGGCGGCGCGAGCCGGCACATCGAATACCTTCCGAAGAGAAGCAACAAAACCGGAAAACTCGGCAACCACCGGATTGTTGTTCTCCCATAAAGGACTGGCCCAGGCCAAGGCCTTGTCCGAGAGCAGCGAGATCAAGAACCCCACCTTTGATCTCTCAGTGGGAAAGGCATGTGGCAGCAACTCGAAATAAATGCCCACTTGGTTAAGGAAACCTCGGCACTGAGTTGGCTCTCCCCCAAATCGCTGTGGAAGGGGGGCAGAACCGGACATACCCCGAAACACCGCAGGCGCAACAACAGGTGTCGAGGTAGACTCTGGCGCAACAGTCGGATCGGCCGTAGGAGCGGGCCCAGGAGCGACGACCGACCCATCGGCAACGGGAGCGAAATGAGCCGTGCGTTCAAGCAGGGTTTGCAACGCCACGGCGAACTGACCCAACAGGGACTCCAGCTGATCAATTCTGGCAACCAGCGTGGGTAGCGAGGATGGCTCTGTACCGTCAAAATTCATGGCTTGGTCCTAATGTTACGGAACCATGAACCAGACGTACAACAAGAGGTAAGTGAAAATAAGAAGGCTTTATTGAAAATCAAGCTGTAAAGCAAAAGTCCAACGGATGGTGAAACCAGAGGTCAGGAACCAGAAGGGTAGTCAGACGAAGCCAGGATCAGGAACCAGCAGGGAAGTCAGACGAGGCCAGGATCAGGAACCAGCAGGGAAGTCAGACGAGGCCAGGATCAGGAACCAGCAGAGAAGTCAGACGAAGCCAGGATCAGAACCAGAAGCAGCAGCAGTCTAGAAGCATGTGCACACAGGAGGACCAAGCAAGGAACTGAAGTCACAGACCTCCTATATATGTGAGCCAGGTATCCAGCTCCTCCCAGTGGGAAGGAGGAGCCGCAGGGTGGGAGGCTACAAGAGACCTAGAAACCAAGATGGCCGCCAGCACATGTCAAACGAAGGAGACAGGAGAGAGGTAAGACCATGACAGAAGTCCAGTTTCATCGGTCCAAACCGACGGTGTGTACGGCCCATCGGTCTGTTGTCCTTCGGACAAAAATTTGAGAACTTGCTTTAAAATCGAACCGATGGACGGTTGACCATCGGTCAAAACCGATGGTTAGTACACAAAAGCATCGGTTCAAAACCCGTGCATGCTCAGAATCAAGTCGACGCATGCTTAGAAGCATTGAACTTCGTTTTTTTCAGCACGTCGTGTGTTTTACGTCACCGCGTTCTGACCCGATCGTTTTTTCTTTTCAAATGTTTTTTATTATATTTTTCAAAGATACACAATAAAGCACAAATAAGAGTCATAACAATACAACAGTTTCTTAGTCATACTTTGTGTTCAACAGTGTGCCTGGCTAGGCTTCAAATTATCATTTTACTAAACAGTAACCATATAGGGCCTTAGTCCAGTTGGATAGTGGTCAGATGCTTAAACAAGTAACTAGCAATCCCTGTTTACCCCAACGGGATCATGCTGTAAACAAGGGATTATGGCTCATTATCTTATATTATATTATAAAATCAAAATTAACATAAAGGGGTATCAAGGGAAGGAGGGGAGGGGAAGGTGAGTAGGAAGTTATCTTTTACATCCAGTCTAGTTTAGGAGTGTAGTCGTTCAGGAACACACTTAATAATTATTAAAATTCTTCAGAAAATTTGAGGCCCTAGGATGAGTAATCCATTCCTTCCAATTTTTTATGAATTTACTTATGGTTCCTTTCCTATGTGCTAACATTAGCTCATAGTGAGCCTGAGTATTAAGTCTCTGGACAACATCAGATAAGTTAGGTGCTAAGGTAGATTTCCATAGTTTTGTTATGGTGAGTCTCGCTGCTGTAAGGAAGTTGGCAACTATAGTTCTAAATTGAGGAGGATAGACATATAGATTTAAACCTAGTAGGGCTAATTCAGGTGTGAGTATTTTTAGATTACCAGTGAAGGATGCGATAAAGGAGGATACATTATTCCAGAAGCTAGATAAGGTTTTACAATCCCAGAGGGTATGTAACAAATTGCCAGTGTGGGATTCACATCTCCAGCATATGGGGGAGGAGCTAGGGAATATTTTGGATAGTCTGTAAGGGGTCAAATACCAGCGGTTTAGTATTTTCTGGGCGTTCTCCCAATGTTCTACACATGCAGAAGAAGAACTGTTAATATGGATGGCTTTTTGTCATTCTTCCCACGTAAAAGTTTGTGATAGATCCTTCTCCTATTTAATCATATTTAAAGTTTTGGTTTGAATTGGAAAAGATGAAAGTAGTTTATATATATATGGGATATGCCTCTCTTCCCACTTATTTTATAGGAAGTGAAGAATTCCCACAGCGCCCTAGGGAGTTCCACACTTTTCTTTGGGTCAAAGTTTTTATTGAACGGTTTGGCTATGAGTTTATTCCTTATTTTATGTATGTCATCGGGTGATAGCTGATCAAAAAAATTGATTCCCTGTTTGGACCAGGGTGTGGTAGTAATTCTTACTTTACAGTAATCGATTACTCCTAGTGGTATTGGCATTAGGACTGGGTTACATGTCGGCTGTAATTTTGTTAGAGCAAACTTCCAGGCTGCCAGAGTAGCTCTAATTGTTAGGAAGTTGGGTGTATTAATTTTTGGTAGAGCATAGCAGGCCATGGAAAGGGAAAATAGATCCTTCCCTTTAGACACTTCTCGTTCAATGTTCAACCATAATTTATCATTTGAATATCTGAACCAGTATCTCATTTGATCAAGGAGTGAGGCGAAGTAATATAGGCGTAAATCTGGGAGGTTTAGGCCTCCTTTAGCTTTAACCAATGACATAGTAGATAAAGCAATTCTAGGTTTCTTTCCCAACCAGACCAAGTTGCTCAATTTCGAGTTAATTTGTGTGAAAAATTTAGTCGGTAATGGGATGGGGAGGGAGCGGAAGTAATATAGAATTTTTGGTAACGTCTTCATTTTAAAGGCTGCTATTCTTCCAATCCAAGATAGTTGTGTCTTTTTAATAGACTGTGTATCTTGAGTGATTTGAGTTAATAAGGAGGGATAATTTGCTTCATACAGTTTATTAGGTGGGTAAGTAAGTTGAATCCCAAGATAGGTAATGGAGGGGTTGTCCCAATTGTAGCTAGATTGTTGTTTTAGTTTAACTAGGTCTGGCGGGATGTTCATTGGTAGTACAAAACATTTACTATGATAAATCTTATAAGAGACTGATCCAAATTTATCTAGGATAGCGGTTACATCTTCTAGTAGTGTGTCGGTAGCGGATAAAGTTAAAAGAACCCGATCCGATCGTTTTTTGAACTGATGGTGTGTACGCACATCAGACCATCGGTCTGCTTCAGCGGTGAACCGATGAAAACGGTCCGTCGGACCATTCTCATCGGATGGATAGACAGTGTGTACGCAGCCTAAGGTGTGCTACTCTAAACGTGTTTATTTTTTTTCTGCTTAGTTCACTTTCTGCCCTATTCTCACTAACGGGCTGCGATGGTGAGATGCAGTTTCATTAATTTTGAATGGCACTTTAACACACTTCACCAACAGACGTGCACTGCAGTTTTTGGCCCACTAAGGTGCATGCCCGGCCATTGTTAACTCAGAGCACATAACTATGGCCAAATATACGGACTTTAATGCACCTCACCTCAGTGGTTATGTGTGAGCCTAGCCTTTTATAAAGATGGTGGTTGGTTGGAGAATCAGAGCACCTTATAAATTAGTCAGTGAGGGGGAAAACAAAAGAATGTCATATTTAATTTCCTGTCATATTAAAGAAGTATTGCCAATGCGCTTTGGCCATACCTTTCCTGTGGGTCAAAGGAATGCGGTTCTGCACTCCTGTGACACAGATTCAGCCAACAGATGACAGTGTTAATTTTGTTGACAAAATTAGCAAGATTTTAGTTGACTAAAGTACAACTAAAATGGAAAGACTATGACTAAATCAAATTCTTCTCTTTAATTTGCTAGCATTAATTGGATTTACTGAAACCATACAAACTTTTTTTTCATTCACAATAGTGCCAAAATATTCCTTTTTATTATTTTTCTTAAAAGAATGCAAAATAAATGCCCATCCCACCTGTTCTTCCACAATGCTTATTTGTAGTGTGGAAATTATTTTATACAAGATGGGTTCATAACAGATTGTGTCCTGAAGTACAAGAGAGAGTGTTATGACGGTGATTAATGAAAGGCATAATACAGGAGGGAATGTAATTGAAATGACAGCTGGGAGCTTCATGTACCTTTCCTGTGTTGATCAAAGGCAGTCAGATTTTTGAAAACAGAATATTCCCTTTTTTTCTGAAGCCATCCTGCACTTGGTCAAAACAGTCTACAAAGACTATACATGTGTTTTAATATTCTGCATTTCATTTGGCCCTCCCATGTTGGCCTTTGTTCCACCAAAGCAAAACTTTCTTCACATCCTATTGTGGTTAGATTTAATTTTTTGCCAACATATGCCAGTCAAGTTAGACAACACATGGCTGGCATCCGAGATCCGTTAGACCTCACTTTGTGTAAATAGGCAGGTGTCACAAATGTACTTGTGGGAAAATAATTTCTTGGCTTTAATATGTTTATACCATAAGGTACATTACTTATCTTATAACATTACTTTTAGTACTATTAGTACTGGTAATGTTGATACGTGAATGAATAGTTACAGTATGTTATTGTTTTCGTTCTTTGACTTTACTAGGCATCACAGAGAATACAACTAGTATCATAATTTTTTTGATTAATGAAAGTTGTATACAGTATAGACATTATACTAGGGACTTGGGCCAATCCTAGCTTCTTCCCATAGATTAAAGTTGGTCCATACACTTAAAAGCAAATGAAACACTGAAAAAAGTAATTTCCTCTTAAAACATATCAACACTGATAAATGAGATGTGGAACACAAAACTTGAAATTTTGTGCCATGTATGTAAATGTGAGCATGTGTGCAAATATCTTGAACGTTGTCTTTTGTTGTGCATTAATTGTTGTGGAAATTTGATAAAATAGTAGTTATAATATCATTCAAGATGCCAATTGAAGTTTCTTTTTTTTTTATATCTTACATTTGGCTACCTTCTGCCCGCCGTATAGACAAATGACGGCTGGCGGGATGCCCTATTTTTCTGGGAGGTCGCCCCACTCTCACCGCACTTGTGCGGCGCGCGCACTGTCTCATTGGGACATTGCGTTACCCCTATCTCGGTAAAGAGCTTATGACGCACCCCCAAGTGCCCAGGAGTGATGCCAGTCAGTACCCATCAGTGAGGCCAATTTGTGACCATCAGTGATGCCTTTCAGTGCCTGCTCATGAGTGTGCATCAGGGCCACCTATCCATGCTGCCTATCATTGCATATCAGTGCCTCCTATCAGTGCTGCACATTAGTGCCTCCTCATCAGTGCCCATCAATGCAGCTTCATCAGCGCACATAAAAGATACATATTCTCCTAGAAGTACAGAGTGTACATTAGGTGCTAAAGTTTATTTTTAATGCGCTAAATATACCTTCATTGATACTTTTTTCTATGATTTTTTTTTAATGGTTTTGTTCCTCGCTGCCCCACACATGCATGGTTACTTTATTGTTTAAGTCCATTTTGTTTATTATTATGGTCATAGTTTGCACATACACTGCATCAGATACTATCTGTCGGTGTCTGTGTTTAAACATTCACATCTTACGTACTAGTTAATATCTAGTATAGTGCCGTAGTAGTAACTTTAACTTATATAAGTACCTGATGATGACACTGACTGCAGTCTGTGTCTGTGAGGAGAACTGAGGACAAGACGCTGTCCATCATTCTGAGAGTTGGGAACGCTCGCTCTGATGCTCGAGGCTGCTGCGGGAGCCTCGAGCATCAGTGAGCCCAGGAGGAGCATTATCCCGGGGGCTGATACTCTCGCTAGGGTCTTCGTCCTCCTCATTACAGGCTGCTGTGGGGTGGGGAAGGACAAGGGCGTCCAGCAACAACGCCACACCGGGCGGCTGCGGATGACATTGGCCTGAGGCGGGGAAACTAATGCCCACGGCTCCTTTTTGAAAATGCTCCACTGCTGTAAAGAGAGGCAGGAAGTGCCGTGCCGAATGTCGTAATGCGCAAATCGATAATGCTGGTCTCTGCATCGATGCAGAATCGCAGACGTCTTAATCACGATACATCATTGCGCTGATAAAATTCAACACCCCTAATATATATAGCAGAGGAAGTTAATCTACCAGCAAAGGAGATGTGCAAAGCATTATTCCACGTCTTATATCTCCAAACTATAATTATTCCTCAATTCGTTATAAAAATTGAATCTCAGTTTTATAATTTATTTATTTATAAGTTTATTTTTCTAAACACCTGCATCTCCTTTTCCTTATTAGAAAGTAATTGAAGTAGCATCCATGTTTATAATTTGTTCTCTTGCAATCAATCATGATGATAGATTTTTACCATTACGGAGGAGCTTTAATTATTTTGTAATATCTTCAAGCCACTGCATATTTTCTTATAGCCTCCGGAATAAGTTTTTATAAGATTTGTCTGTCAGTGATGTGTCTCATCAGTAAAAGTAAACAGCTACCAGTCACAAGGTAGAGCAGATTAAATTTGAGTTTTCCGTTTAGTCACAGATTCACAAAATGTTCTAAAGGTTTACTACAGAAAAACATATCCTCCCAATCACAGGCCTTTTGGTCATTGCATGTAAACTTGTTAACCGCACAACGATATACATCGGCACAATGGCACTACTGGGCAAATGGGCATACAAGTACGTCCCCTTTAAATTGTGGTATTGTGGGCGCGTACGCAATTTCCGCCAGTGTCCCGAGATCGTGTCACGGAGCTGCAGAACGGGGAGATGTAAACAAGGCATTTCCCTGTTCTGCCTAGTGACAGGATATAGATCTACTGCTCCCTGTCATCGTGAGCAGTGATCTCTGTCATGTCACTTGTAGCCCATCCCCCCACAGTTAGAATCACTCTCTAGGACACACTTAACTCATTGATCGGCCCCTAGTGTTTAACCCCTTCCCTGCCAGTGTCATTTACACAGTAATCAGTGCATTTTTATAGCACTGATCGCTGTATCAATGAATAGTATAGATGACAATGGTCCCAAAATTGTGTCAAGTGTCCGATGTGTCCACCATAATGTCGCAGTCACAATAAAAATTGCAAATCGCCACCATTACTAAGCAAAACTATTTTTTTTTAAATACTATAAATATATCCCCTATTTCGTAGACGCTATAACTTTTGCGCAAACCAATCAATATACGCTTATTGAGATTTTGTTTTACTAAAATATGTAGAAGAATACATATCGGCCTAAACAGAGGAGATAAATAGTTTTTTATATATTTTTGGGGGATATTTATTATAGCAAAAAGTTCAAAATTGATGCTCTTTTTTGTTTATAGCGCAAAAAAAGAAAAAAAAAAAACAGAGATGATCAAATACCCCCATAAGAAATCTCTATTTGTGGGGGAAAAAAAGGACGTACATTTGTTTGGGAGTCACATGCAACTTCGCACGACCACGCAATTGTCAGTTAAAGCGACTCGGTGCCGAATCACAAAAAATGGCCTGGTCATTGGGCAGCCAAATTTTCCGGGGCTGAAGTGGTTAACTTACTAGGTAGTTTAGACACTACAAAAAGTATGGTAGTGATTGTATTTCTAAAACGGACCAAATGACCCATTCTGCAAATTTGAATGACAGCAAAAGTGTTGGGATCAGATATAGCAAATTAAGCAAAATAAATAAATATAATATACAGTATATGGCCAAATCGTTTTATACATGTAAATATCACACCTTTGAGTTTGTTGAACATCCAGCTCTCAAACCATGGCATTTAATATTGAGTCGCCCTCCTCACCCATCCTGCCCATAAGAGCCTTTAATCTTCTGGAAGGGCTTTTTTCACAAATATTTTAGTTAGTGGGAATCTGTCTATTCAGCCGAATGAACACCTGTTAAATTGGGTTCTGATATTGATTTAGAAAACCTTATTCATTCCTTCCTGATTTCTTTCGCACCAAACTCAATAAACATGTCTTTATGGACCTAGCTTTTTGCACACAGGGTTGGTGGTGCACAATTGTCTAAAATGTCAGTATTTTGTAGCATTAAGAGTACCATTCACTGGATTCAAGGAGCCTTATCCAAACCCTGAAAAAGAGCCTCAGACAATTATTTAGGCTCCACCAAACTTTACAGTAGGCACTTTGGGCCAGATTCAGGTACATCAGCGGCGGCGTAACGTATCGCATTTACGTTACGCCGCCGCAAGTTTTACGGGCAAGTGCTTGATTCACAAAGCACTTCCCCGTAAAGTTGCGGCAGGGTAGCGTAAATCCCCCAGGCGCAAGCCCGCCTAATTTAAATGATCTGGGTAGGGGGCGTGGATCATTTAAATTAGGCGCGTTCCCGCGCCGAACGTACTGCGCATGCGCCGTCCCTAAAATTTCCTGACGTGCATTGCGGTAAATGACGTTGCAAGGACGTCATTGGTTTCGACGTGAACATAAATGGCGTCCAGCGCCATTCACGGACGACTTACGCAAACGATGTAAAGCGACGCGGGAACGACGGCCATACTTAACATTGGATACGCCACCTAGGGGCAGCTTTATCTTTACGCCGCGTATCTCTTACGGAAACGGCGTAATTTTACTGCGACGGGTAAGCGTACGTTCGTGAATCGGCGTAACGACTCATTTGCATAGTCTACGCCGACCGCAATGGAAGCGCAGGCCGTCGTATCTTAGCCATGTTTAAGTGTATCTCAGTTTGAGAATACACTTAAACATACAACGGGCTTAGATTCGGAGTTACGTCGGCGTATCTACTGATACGCCGGCGTAACTCTATGTGAATCTGGCCCCTTGCCGTTAGGATGGTACTGTTCAATCACGAGGGCTGCGAGGGAGGAGTCTGGAGATGGCGCGGTCAGTGTGGAGGGATAGCTAGATGGGTTGCCTGCTCTCCAGCCCTGCTCCGAACGATCGTGCACTGACATGAACGGGAAACGGATCCCCCGCTTCCTCCGCTAAAGCCTCCCCCCTTCCTCCACCCCCCTACCCCCTAGCCTCCCACCTTGATTCTGGGCTAAGGCTCCTGGCCGGAGCGGAATTGCTGTACCTGCAGAGCTTTTGCAGGTGTATTGATCGGGCCTTCCCGAGTTGTTGTCCAGTCCGGTCACGTGGGACGCGTCCTTGGTCTCTCTAGCTCACCTGGCGGGCTGGCGTTGCGGCGTTGCTGTGAGCATTGGGCTGCGCAGCGTCTTCCTGGCCCCCTCGAGCGTGCGGGCGGCTGTGCTGTGGTGGTGTGCCGCGCTGCTCCAGGGGAGGGGGAGAGGGGGTGACGCGGTACCGGGTAGCCCTGTAGCCCTGCAGCCCAAAGAGAAAGGGAAACTCCACATCATATAGTGAGGATTGAGTTCACGGCTGGTCCCATCACTAAAAGCCATCAAAGCCAACAAACCAGGTACAGAAATACCCTGAAACTTATTGCAGCAGCTCCTATGTCCTTCCTATTCTGAAAGCCATTGGATTGGTGAGTACATTTTTTCTTCACCCAGCAAAGTGCTCCGTCAAAGTGGTGAGTACAAACGTCCTGATAAGGAAATAAGAACTAATGAAAATAAATATATAAATGGGACATTGTTTCTGTGAAGAATGGCTAATGGAAGTGACTGATATAAGCAGGAAAATAATATGACACAAGTCCATCACTGTCAATTAGTGTGTCAGTAAAGATGTCGGTAATGTTATAGTTCCTCTGGTGGCTCTCCCTTGCTGTTTTTCTTTTCCGAGGGGGACTAATTAAAAATACAGTGAGAATTTTTTTTATATATATACACGCAAGATATATCTGGAACTTTTTTTTTCTTTTTTTTTTTTTTTTTTGGTTGTTTGCATGGTACTTTAGCACCTACAGTATATATATGAGTTGGCAGAGAATGTGACTAGAAAACTGGCAGATGTGATGGTAAAAATACATCATATAGTACAGCTAAGGTCTCTGTAGTGCCCTGAAAAACCTGTCAAAAGAGGTCTTGGAGATAGACGGGCATCGGAGAAGGATAGAAGAGGGGGGTTGCATACATGTGGGGGGTACCGGATACCTCTATCTAAAGACAAAGAGCAGAAACACCATAGCCATTTTTAAACTGTGACATAGGAAACATCAAAAGTTATCATCTTGTGCAATACGCAACATATATAGATCCCATTTCACATTAGACTCTAGTACCTATGGTATACAGATGAGTTGGCAGAGAACGTGTTTAAAACGGAAAAAACACAGCACATAATACAAGTAACCAGAGCAAGGAATCAGACCACAGAGCCCTGAAAATCTGTGAAAGGAGATCTTGGAGATAGTCTTTTTAAAGGACACTGATACAAGTCAGGTGCGAGGATGACCACAAGGGGAAAAGTAGCGAAAGGTGTGGCCATCCCAAAGGTCCCCCGCCTAAGTCAAAGCCCAGGCCCGATGTGCAAATTTGTGACCCACGGGACAAACGGAGATAACCAGCAGATAGAAAAATCATTAACCGGCAGAGCTGGCCAAGTAGAAAAAGAAAAAAAGAAAGAAAAGAAAAAAGGGCTTGATAATACCTTGGCGGAATTAGAAACACTCCCAGAGACCAGAACAGATCAAGACAGAGAAACAGATAAAGAATCAGACCTTGAACAGGGAAATAAGGAAGAAACGCGGGACATGACACTTTTGCCAACAAAAAGGGAAATGGAAGGAATGTTTGCCGCCTTGGAAAGATCACTTAAATCACAAATGGAAAAAATGGAGAGAAATATGGGGCATATATTGGAGAGAGTGGAAGAAGTGGAGAAAAAAGTCGATTACAATGTAACCTCAGTTAAAAAATTAGAAGATGAAATAAAAGCTTTAAAAATAAACCAACGAGAACAGGCGTACAAATTAGTAGATCAAGAAAACAGAGATAGAAGGAAGAATATAAGAATACGCGGAGTTCCAGAAACAACACAGGCTGAGGATCTCCCAGAAATTATCAGAAACATCTGTAATCCAATATTAGAGAGAGAAACAACTTCCCCACTAAAAATAGAACGTGTGCATAGGATAAGACGCGCTAGAGAGAGAGCACAGGATTACCCAAGGGACATTATTGTTCGGTTTGAAAGTTGGGAAGAGAAAAATCAACTATGGAGAAAACTGAGAGGGAAGCCATCATTAGAATATGATCAACATAATATTCAAATATTCCAAGACCTGTCACAAGAGACGTTAAACAGAAGAAGAAGCTTAAAACCATTACTAGGAGTCTTGCGGGAACATGATATTCAATATAACTGGGGATTCCCATCCTGCCTAATAGGCAGGAAAAACGGTAGCTCTGCAAGACTGAGGTTTTTAGAGGAAGTGCCAGAATTTTGTCAGAGATTGGATATTCCAATACCAAAATAGATTAATGAGGTTGGAGGGGGGTGGGGAGGGGAGAGGGGCGGGCGGAGAGGGGGATGGGGGGGGTTAATATAGTAAGCAATAGGAGCGGGGAGGGGGAGAGGGGGGACCTGGAGAGCACCCTATCCGCAGTTCCCCATTTTTGGGGGATAGGAGATCGGGCCAAAACAGAATTCCACCTTGGCTGGAGGAGCAAAAGAGCGCCTGGAGCGCCAAATAGGAAAAAAAATAAAAAATATATAAGCTCCAAATGACCGTAGGGTCAGGAGTCGACCAAGGGGGGGGGGAGGGGGAGGGGGAGGAGATGAGAAAGCCCCATATGAAGAACAAGGGGGCAAGATGTGATTGGAGGGGAGGAGAGGGAGGGAGGGAGAAGGGGTTTGGGTGGGGGAGGGGAAGATTAGGAAAAGAGGCCCAGATCTGTGTGTCATGCAACAGGGAAAAACAAATGCACTTGAGAAAAGTACAAGGGAAAAAAAAAAAAAAAGAGAAAAATATGACAAATATAAATTTCTTAACATATAATGTAAGAGGTCTCAACTGCCCGGAAAAAAGGCATATGGTATTAAGAGAGGTTGAAAGGTACTCAGCGGAAATAGTTTTTTTGCAAGAGACTCACATAACATTGGATTCTAGTGTTAGACTGTATTCTCGGGCAGTTCCCACCTGGTATTATGGGGACTCCCCAAAGAAGAGAGCCAAGGGGGTCGCCATAGGAATAGGAAAGAACATCTCCTTCATAGTAGAAGACAGGAAAGTGGACCCGGAAGGCCGCTATTTGTTTTTAAAAGGAATACTCCATGGGAAAAAATACACGTTAGCAAATATATATTGCCCAAACAGCCAACCACATAAATACCTGAGGGGGATCTTGAATGCTTTAATGGATTTTAAATTTGGACATGTAATACTCGCAGGAGACCTCAACCTTTCAATGGACTATCAACTTGATAGTACGTCCGGGGCACAGAGGCGAAATATTAAACAGTTAAGAATATTAAGGAAAAAAATGCACAGTCACTGTTTAATAGATCCTTGGAGGATAACATATCCAAATAAAAGGGACTATACCTATTACTCTTCTGTGCATGGAACATATTCAAGACTGGACTATATAATGGTAGACCACGAGTTATTGGAAGAGGTAGTTAAAACCTCGATAGGGGTAACTACAATCTCAGACCATGCCCCGGTAATGGTAAAAATTAGATTTAAAGAGATAGAGCAAAGAAAAGGATCATGGAACTTAAATGAAGAACTGGTAGAGGACAGCGAGGTAAAGAACATAGTGAGAACTGATTTGGAGCAATATTTCACCCTTAATAATACTCCTGAAGTAAGAGTAGCCACTGTATGGGAGGCCCACAAGGCATACATTAGAGGGAAACTAATTTCGATAGGAGCAGGGAAAAAAAAAATAAGAAAATTAAATATGGGAAAATTAACAACTGAGCTATTTGAATTGGAACAAACGCATAAAGAGCGAGGAGAAAATGAAATATATCAAGAAATTGTTGCAAAGAGGGTCCAGCTTAGAGATTTGATGAAGGTTGAAACAAGGGAAATATTCAAAAATGTTAGAAAAGAGAGATATAAATGGGGGAATAAACCGGGGAAATATTTAGCGAGAATATCCGGGGAAAAAAAAAAGAAAAATTACATAGAAAAAATAAAAAATCAAGACGGTCAGATGAAATATAAGACGTCTGAAATTGCGGAATCCTTTCGGACTTTTTATAGTTCATTATACGCAATAAGAATAAATGAAACTCAAGAGCAGGAAAATACTAGAAAAAAGAAAATTAGGGAATACTTAAAAGAAGTGAAATTACCTAAAATCCCTCAAAATGACATTGAATCCCTGGAGGCTCCAATAACTCAAGATGAGATATATAGAGCTTTCCAGGAAACACCGTGTGGTAAGAGCCCAGGTCCTGATGGCTTGCCGATTATATATTACAAAAAATTTAAAGAACTTTTGGTCCCAGAGATGTGTAATTATTTTAATAAAATAGGAGAGGAAGAGGAAATAAGAAAAGAATCCATATTGGCAAATATTACTATTATCCCTAAAACAGGAAAAGATGGAACTCTGTGCTCCAACTACCGACCAATCGCACTGCTAAATGCAGACTTGAAGGTTTATGCGAAAGTATTAGCAACTAGGATAAAAAGTTTAATGCCGCAATTAATAAACACAGATCAGGCAGGTTTCGTAACAGGCAGAGAGGGGAGAGATAATAGCATAAGGACCCTGCTGTTATTGCAACATGATCCAAAAAAGAAACCCCCAGTCGTACTCATGTCTCTAGATGCCGAAAAAGCATTTGACAGAGTCGACTGGGGGTTTATGATGGAAACCCTACAAAATATAGGCCTGGGACCAAGGTTCATGAAATGGGTGAAGAATCTATATAGTCACCCGACGGCAAGAGTGAAGGTCAACGGGGGTATGTCGTCTGTGTTCGAAATGAAAAACGGAACCAGACAGGGGTGCCCGCTCTCACCTCTCCTTTATGTAATAGCTCTGGAACCACTGTTAGCAAAAATTCGGGAAAACCCGGATATAGGGGGGGTGAGAGTGGGAGACGAAGAACACAAGGTGGCGGCGTACGCAGACGACATACTCCTATATGTGACCAAACTTAGGGTATCCCTCCCTAATATCATAAAGGAAATAAAAAAATACGGTGAACTCTCAAATTTTAAAGTAAACCCGATAAAAACAGTTATTTTGAATTTGGGGATAGATAAAAAAGAAGCTGAAGAACTACAGAAAGAGTTCCCATTTACATGGGAAAAAGAAGCTATAACGTATTTAGGAATAAAAATCACACCAACACTTGAAAAACTATACGCGGTTAATTTTGTCCCCCTAATTAACGAAATTAACCAAGACCTGAAAAACCTTGCCAAAAAACACATCTCTTGGATAGGTAAGATCAATGCGTTTAAAATGATGATATTACCGAAGATTACATATAAACTTCAAATGCTCCCAATAAAAATACCGCAAAGTTTTTTTAAAGTAATCAAATCAGTAATCCTGAAATATATATGGACAGGTAAAAAGGCTAGACTAAGTTACTCATTGTTGAGCATGAAAAAAAAAGGAGGGGGGTTGGGGCTCCCTGATATAAAAAGATATTACTTCGCTGTTAATTTAGCTAGGTTGGTAGAATGGTCAAATACATACACAAAAAAAAAATGGGTACGAATGGAAGAAATATTAAGTAGCACACAATTAAACAGAAATGTATGGATACCACCTAAAATGAGGGAATTGGGCACAAATACACATAGTATAACAAGGAACGTACTTAGAATATGGGACACAATTTTTAGACGGGAAAAATGGGAGTATAACTCTCCACTGATCCCTTTAGTAGGCACAAATTTTTTTCCACCAGGTAATGGAACACGTTTTGGAAAGCTACTGGGGGAGAAAAAATTAAAAGATATTGTCACACGGGGGAAAATTAAACCAAGACAGGATATAAAGATAGGAGAAGGGGAACACATGATGAGTGAATGGGAGTACATGCAGTTAAAACACTTTGTGAGCACATTACCACAACCAATTAGGGAAGACAAAACACTACACCCAATAGAAAAAATTTGCAATATGGATAAACCCTTGTCACACGGTATATCAAAGGCATATGGGATACTAACGGAGCTTGAGTCCCAGGAAACTCTCCCCTTTTTAGAAAAATGGGAAGACGATATGGGTAAAAAGATTGATAAACAACAAATGATAGGTGCAGTATACAATTATGCCTCGGACAACACTACCATCGAAGCAAACTACAAATGTATGGTCCGATGGCACTTGACCCCATTGAGAATGAGTAAGATCCACCCAAATAACTCAGAGCTATGTTGGAGAAATTGTAAGCAAAAAGGAACAACTATGCATATATGGTGGGACTGCCCGAGAGTGCAGGAATACTGGAAAAAAAATTTGGAATATATTGTAGAAATAACGGGGGAGAGGATTCTTTGCAGCCCGCTGACCTGTTTGTTTCACGGAACTGAAAAAACAAAAAAACAGTATGGAACAACGTTGGTCCCAGTGCTGCTAAATGCAGCAAAGGCCCTGATCCCAAAGAACTGGCTACACCCAAAGAGGCCATCAATTAAAGAGTGGATAGAAAGGGTGGAATATATAGAAGAGATGGAGTATCTTGCCTGTAGAGAGACAGGCGGCGAAGACAAATATAGGGTGGTTTGGGAAAAATGGAAAGTGTTTAAATCTACAGAAAAGTTTGTCCAGGGAATGGTAGAAGCAGATAGGTGAGAAACCAAAAAGAAGACAGCATGGCACACAGATCTAGGGAGAGGGGGGAAAGGGGGGAGGGGAAGGGGGGGGGGGGAATGGGGGAAAGAAAAAAAAAAAAAAGGGGGCTAGTCATGTTATAATAGTAAGCAATGCAGCCAGACTGGTTAATCTGTCATTAATGGTTTAAAAATGTCAAATCTATAATTGTACAGAAGAAAAGGAACTTAAATATATAAATAAATTCCACGAATGATGCGAAGCCACAAGAGAGACGTTATGGGCGGTCGAACCGTGAGCTAGTCTCGCTGCTAAATGTGAGCAGAGTCTGACGTGAAAAAATGTTTACAAAAAAAAAAAAAAAAGGATGGTACTGTTCTCCTTAAACCCACTCAAAGTGCAATTCCACTCAAATATCAAAATGTGCCTATGATTAGTATGTCAAATTCCCTAAACTTTTATATTATGCATTTTCTGAAATGCTGATTGCATGGATTAAAAACCTGTGACAGGCCTTTCCTCTAATCGCAGAGTACTCACTCCAATCAGATAAAGCATACTTTATGGCACATGGCAGCTTCCACAGTTTGTTCTGTATTTTTTTTAAGTGTAGTGTAGCGTGAAGAAAATGTTGCAGTGACTGTTGAAAATCAGATAGTTACAATATATCTACTTCCCATTATAAATTGTCCCAAAGAGTAAATTTAAGATCACTTTGACTTTTAACTTGCTGCAAGTCGACATGGACAGAACAGAGCATACCACTTCAGAGCTGGTTTCTGTATGCTTCATTCACTACATGGTTTAGTCACTGACCGACAGCAAGCATGTGCATATCAAATGTCTGCTATAACACTGATTTAGGTCAGGGAGTCAGTTATGAAGTGTTATTATAACTGCCTTGGTGCAAGAACCTTCAAAAAAATGGATGTAAATATCAGCTCCCACACTCAGAATTTGACAGGTTTTCTTTAAAATATAATGAACCAAAAATGTTTTAAATGTTTGGGATAGAAAATGATTCGAACCTCTGTTATGTGGTATGCTTGCAACATAATCTCCCATATTCATAACTGGAAGAGTTTCCTTTAAAGCAGCGGTATCAAACTCAATTTCATTTCGGAAAATGCACTACCATTATGTGTGCCCCTCAAAGGGCCTGTTGTATCTGTAAGACTATCGAAATGTATCCAGGGCTTTTTTTTTCTCAGAGAATAGGTGCAGGAAGTCTCCCCCCACCGAACCGCATTGAATGGTGGGTGTGGCCAAATTTCACGAACAGTGAAGAATCTTAAAGGGGAGATCAATACCAGGAGTACATTATGTGCAGAGTTCAGGGGGTGCCCTATGCACAGTGTGTAAAGTTCTGGGTTTCCCTATGCATAGATTACAGGGTTCAGGGTTGCCCTATGCAAAGTGTGCAGGGTTGAGCTCTTTCACGTGCTATCCACATCTCACTTCCACTGCTCTGATCTCTGCACCACTCTCCCCCATCCCTAACCTCTGCACACATCTCCCTCCACAGCCCTCATCTCTCCCCCTTCTCTAAAAGCTTCCTTGCATCTCACCTACCTGGCCTGGCTCCAGTACCTTCCGGCAGTATAGGCAGCTCTGTCTCGCGCTCTCTAACTTGCAGGTAGATCATTGGTCAGTATCTGTGCACTTACCATGTAATGGCCTATCCCACAAAAAAAGCCCTGGGTTTAACCACTTAAGACCCGGACCAAAATGCAGCTAAAGGACCCGGCCAGGTTTTGCGATTCAGCACTGCGTCGCTTTAACAGACAATTGCGCAGTCGTGCGGCGTGGCTCCCAAACAAAATTGGTGTCCTTTTTTTCCCCACAAATAGAGATTTATTTTGGTGGTATTTGATCACCTCTGCTGTTTTTTCGCTATAAACAAAAATAGAGCGACAATTTTGAAAAAAATGCAATATTTTTTAATTTTTGCTATAATAAATATCCCCCAAAAATACATAAAACATTTTTTTCCCTCAGTTTAGGCCGATACATATTCTTCTACCTAAATTTATAGCGTTTACAATATAGGGTATAGTTTTATTGCATTTTTATAAAAAAAAAATGTTTTACTACTAATGGCGGCGATCATCGATTTTTTTTCGTGACTGCGACATTATGGCGGACACTTCGGACAATTTTGACACATTTTTGTGACTGTTGTCATTTAACAGCAAAAAATGCATTTAAAATGCATTGTTTACTGTGAAAATGACAATTGCAGTTTGGGAGTTAACCACAGGGGGCGCTGATGGGGTTATGTGTGACCTCATGTGTGTTTACAACTGTAGGGGGGTGTGGCTGTAGGTTTGACGTCATCGATTGTGTATCCCTATAAAAGGGATCACACGATCGATGCCGCTGCCACAGTGCAGAACGGGTAAGCTGCATTTGCACACAGCTCTCCCCGTTCTTCAGCTCCGGGGACCGATCGCAGGACCCACGGCTGGGTACTAGTACAGGACGTACCTGTACGTGCATGTGCCCAGCCGTGCCATTCTGCCGACGTAAATGTGCAGGAGGCGGTCCTTAAGTGGTTAAGGGGCCACATGAAATGGCCTGGCAGGCCAGATTCAGCTCATGTGCTTTATACAAAAACTTTATATATTTTTGGATTAAATAGAGAATGGTTGGAAACTCTGCCAGATTTTTATTTTTGCAATTGTAGCTTCCACTTTTAACCTGACAAATTCTGTTTAAGGGGTATGGCTTTGAATTGTGTGGTAAGAAAACCTGTGATATCACTTTCTTTATTTGCAAATGGCAACATGCAAACTAATTTCCTTGGGAATGATAAAGAATTTGATAATTAAGAAGCAATCCTGTGTGAAAATGTTTCTCACACATTATTTCATTTATCTTTTTTTGTTTTTTCAAGAAACTAGTACAATATATACCAGCACTTGCAGCCACATACAGTAAATTAAAGCCTTAGGGCATAAACAAAAGTGTAATTTACGCTAACAAGTATCCTTATTATTTAAACTGAAATTATTGTTGTAGGGAGGTTGAATTAAATACAAATAGAGGGTGCGAAGTCCAGTTACTGGTGTAAGCAACATTAAATTGATCTGAAAGCCTTGGGGTTTTCTTGGACAGCGTATAGAACACTTTGAAATCCCTTATTGTGAAATATCTGCCAATTGAAGTGTCTGAATTCACGTTAGTTATCCTAAATAGCTCGGTAAAGCTTGTAACTTAAGGCAATTATAAAAGAAGTATGCTTATGGAGAGTCCAGCAGGTACAGTTGCAGGAAAACAAACTACTGTATGGAGCTTTACAAAACCTGTTAGGTCTTTGTGTCCAAATTGCAACAAGCATAATTCAGGACTAACCCTGTCAAACCTGATTGTTATGGAAATGTAGGATCTCAACAAATGCGATAATCATATCAACAAGAATCAATTTACAGCAATAAATAATTGTTTTATATAATGCCAGCTACTCCCATGGTGCTGTGCAGAGTTAGGATTACATCTAGGATAATTATATGATTACATAATTAAAGCAGTTAAATTAAATGCATATAATAATGGATGTCTTATCTTTCCTCACCAGTGCAGGCAGTGACCATGAAGAAATATATCACCATACTATTTTGTTTGCTTTTATTAGTCTTGTCAGATACTGTTTTGTATTAGAACCCTAGATAAAAATACCATGTACCTGGTTCATGTTGTTTTTTTCCCCCCATAATAAGTAGAAACATGCTACTTTTGTTTAACAGAGATAGTAAAAACATGGCTTTTGGCTTTGCATTAATTTAACTCCACAGACCTCCATGTGGGTTTCTTGGTATGTTCAGGAGGATGTTTTTTATAATATCACAGTTTGATCTGATTTAAGTGAAAATACATTTTGACAATGTTAAAGGAGAAATCTAGGCAAAAACCTAACTAACGCTAAACCGCCTCTGTGCCACATTCTAAACCTAATCTATCTAACCCCATCAGCTGTCAGCCACGGCTTCGCTGTGTAGGCAGGTGCAGAAGGGGCATCCAACAACAGAAGCCCCATAATAAGTCTATGGGTAACGTCGCTTCCTATTCATTTCGGTCCTCTCTTGCACACAGCATCCGCCGCTGGAGACCGGCTCGGATCGGGTGCAGAATAGATGAGTACAGTGAGTTTTGCTTTACAGGGTTAGATAAATTATGCTTAGAATGTCTAACAGAGCAGGTTTTAGCATTAGTTTAGGTTTCGCCTGGACTTCTCCTGTCAAGCTAAACTCCAGCCAAATGACCAACAGCTCTGTCTTACAGGGGAGAGGACCTGATCTTTCTTTGCTGCAGTTTCACTTTCATGTACAGGTCCCTTCCTCATTCCTACGCAGTGACTAAAAACTAAATCATGGGTGGAGAAAAAGCACTGATGATCATCTCTCTGTCACTCTGCTTTCTCATAATATCATCATGCTCCCTATGCTGCAGTGCACCTAATTGGCTCCTTATTCTGCTTTTCCCTCTTCCTCCCTTTGCTCTGAATTACCATATGTACAGTAGACTTCAAGATGCTGATGTGAAGTAAAATTTAGGTAATGACACGGCTTGCATTGCAAAAAAATAGTTATACATGTGGTAATGATTACAAAGCTGCATTAAGTTTTTGTCTTTTATTTGTGTCTGCAGTCCAGCTTTAAAGTGACCCTGAGCGCTAGCCTTATTCATATGTATCCTCTACATGGCCCTGTAATCTATTTTTTCATTATATAATTTCTTAAGCTGGGTACACATGGATATAAACGTGGCTGGTTCAGCAGGGATCAGCTGAATTTTGACCTGTGTGTGGGCCTCCCTGTTCGACAAAAACTGCTGAAAAACTTAACACTAATAAGTCATCAGGACCAAATGGCTTGCACCTGAGAGTCCTTAAGAAACTCAGTCAAATAATTGACAGACCATTGTTCCTAATTTTTACCAACAGTATACTGACTGGAATGGTACCAGCTGATTGGAGAAAAGCCAATGTAGCACCAATATTTAAAAAAGGGCTACAATACATCCCTGGGAATTAGACGAGTTGGCCTAACATCAATTGTGTGCAAGCTTTTGGAGAGGATGATAAGGGACTATATACAAGATTTTAGTAATGAAAATTATATCATTAGCAGTAATCTGCATGAATTCATGAAGAATGGTTCTTGCCAAACCAATCTATTAACCTTCTATGAGAAGATGAGTTGCCATCCGAATAAAGGAAGGCCCGTAGACGTTGTATATCTGGATTTTGCCAAAAAGCAATACAGTAAGTAAGATCCGTTGGCATTGGCCATAGGTTTAGTACATGGATTGAAAACTGGCTATAGGGGCAAATTCACAGGGTAATGATAAATAGGGAGTACTTGGAATGGTCCGGGTGAAAAGTGGGGTCCCCCAGGGTTCTGTCCTGGGACCAATCCTATTTAATTTATTCATAAACAACCTGGAGGATGGGATAAACAGGTCATTCTCTGTATTTGGGGAGAACACTAAGCTAAGCAGGGCAATAACTTATCCGCAGGATGTGGAAACCTTGAAAGAAGATCTGAACAAATTAATGGGTGGGCAAAATGGCAAAGGAGGTTTAATGTAGAAAAATTTAAAAAAATGCATTTGGGTGGCAAAAATATGAATGCAATTTACTCACTGGGGGAGAACCTCTGGGGGGAATCTAGGATGGAAAAGGTCCTGGGGGTCCTAGTAGATAAAAGACTCAGCAATTGCATTCCATTGCTGAGTCTGTCATCTCCTAGGACCCCCCAGGCAATCTGCTGCAAGCAAAGCAAACATAATATTTGCATTCATTAAAAAGGAGATTAACTCCAGAGATAAAACGATAATTCTCCCACTCTACAAGACTCTGGTCCGGCCGCATCTGGAGTATGCTGTCCAGTTCTGGGCACCAGTCCTCAGGAAGGATGTGCTGGAACTGGAGAGAGTCCAGAGAAGGGCAACAAAACTAATAAAGGGACTGCTGGACATTAGTTATGAGGAAAGGTTACAAGCACTGAACTTGTTCTCTATGTAACTATGACAATAGTCAGATAAGTAGATTGACTTCTGTCAAATGACACTGCTGAGAAACTATCATTCGATCTGTGGCTGCAGCGCTGGTCTGACAGTGAAGGAGGTTGAGAGTAATAAAAGGTCATTTTTTAAGTTAAGAATGCATATTTTCACCTCTAAGTTGTGTCAATGCCTCATTATGGCAGCTATGCCTGAATTGTTTTCTCTTGTCCCTGAATTGGATGAGGTTGATTGGTCTGAGCTCTGGGACTTTCTCTCATTTAGTGTCTGCCGTACAGGCTTCATAGGATGAATAAGAGTATGTCCTGTGCTTGCTGGAGATGCACACTTTTGACTGAATATTTTTTTCAAATTTTTTGGCCTATCTCGAGTGTCTCTGGCTATCATTTCCATGATGCATGTACAACTTTCTCCTATTCCTAGGTATTACTTGTTGGGCCTGGTAGAGGACCTTGCTAACACAGTAGTGGTGAGAACCCTGCTAAACGTATTGCTATTTTATGCTAAGAAGGCTATTACTATGTGCTGGTAAAAATCCTCTGCACCCACGATCCGCTTCTGGATATAACTGGCTAACTCTAAATTACCTCTATACCAGGAAACATATAACAATGGAGGGTGTACAAAACAAATTCAGAAGGTTTTGTCAAGCTGGGTAGATAGTCCCTCCACAGGCACTTTTGTTGATGTTTAATATTGCTAAGACATTGTCTTGCATGCAATCTTTGGGTCCCCCCCCCCCACCCACTCCTGTTGGGTGCTGTATACTTCTTAGTTCTATCCATGCACATATTTTTGTATGCTGCCTTTATTGGAAATTTAATAAAAGATGTGTTTTTTTTGTGTGTGTCATGTTAATTACGGCATTTATTACGGCAGCTGGTTACTAGAGGTGTTGAAGTTTTAAACATTAGTAAAATTTCTTTAGGCACCCAGTTTTAAATTAACTTATATTTTCCTTTATGTTGACGAACATTTCCCGACCTACAGTATATAGCCCTAGTATGATCCAAAAGAGATGTTGTATGTATAGTCCAAACTTTTTTCAGATCAATATTAAAACCATTAAAACTAGGGTTGTCCCGATACTAGTATCGGTATCGGGACCGATACTGAGCATTTGCGCGAGTACTTGTACTCGCGCAAATGCTCCCGATGCTTCCCCCGATACTTTATTTTTTTTTCTCCTGAGTGGGGGCAGAGAGGGGGCGGGGAGCGGTCGGAGAGCAGACTAAGGAGGCGGGATCGGAAGGTGGAGAGGAGGCGGGATCTGAAGGCGGAGAGGAGGTGGGATCGGAAAGCGGAGAGCACAGCAGTCCTCGGGTATGTATAACATACCACTGGAGAAGAACTGCTGCCGCCGTCTAGTTGTTTGCACGTGCCAGGGTATCATGTGAAAATATGCAGAAAATAGAAAGGTCATCCCCCCGCCGTCTAGTTGTTTGGCGCTCAGGGAACATAACCGCTTTAATTTGAATAGCTGTATGTTCCCCGCCGCGCGTCGTCATAGCTCCTCCCCCTTGTCCGGGCACTTTGATAGGCAGGATTGGACGGGTTATCTGTCTATCAAAGTGCCGGACAAGGGGGAGGGGCTATGACGACGCGCGGCGGGGAACATACAGCTATTCAAATTAAAGCTGTTATGTTCCCTGAGCGCCGAACAACTAGACGGCGAGGGGATGACCTTTCTATTTTCTGCATATTTTCACATGATACCCTGGCCGTTCAAAGGAGGCAAGTATTGGGAGCCACAACCCCCAGTGTGGTGGACACAGCAGTTGTGGGAGCAGCGAGCCAGTGTGCAGGTTTCCGGGTGATGTTTAGGTATGTCATCTGACCTGTAGCTGTAACCTGCCTGCATTAAAGCTACTGTGAGCAGGTGGAAAGTGGTTAATACAGTTTCCAATGAAGCTCTCTCACTTTTTTTTACTACAAGCAGTGCAAGTGAACCTAAACTTGGCTTGGTATCAGAATCTTTCAGTCCACTGTATAGCAGAGCTGAGAGTGTAGGAGGAGAAGCAGCATGAGATGCCAGTCTAAGGCAGTGCAAGGAGCAACTTTGAAGTGACTCTGTTGTTGTACTAAATGTAGCCAACCAGGAAATACCTGATAATAAGTCACTGATTGATGTCACTCATTTGCACTGATTGGTGGCACTGCTGCAGCTTTAATGTAATCAGGGCACTGATGATTAGTGCCCCGATTACCTTTCCTGTTCTCCCCAGCGAGTTGATGCTGCTGATCGGCTCTCCTCGCCACACATTCTGTTAGAGGAGGTCTGATTTACGGCACCTCCGCATTTACATGTGACCGGCTGTGATTGGACACGGCCGATCACATGATTAAAGAACCGCGTCAGCGGCTATTTACAGACATCGGGTTCGCGCTGTGTCCTAGACGGCGGGGGGGGGGGGGATGAGCCCTACACAAGGCTGCATTTGGGGGGGAGACACAGACAGCTGCAATTGGGAGACACAGACAGCTGCATTTGGGGGGGAGACATGGCTGCATTTAAAAAAAGTATCGGTAATCGGTATCGGCGAGTACATGAAAAAAAGTATCGGTACTTGTACTCGGTCCTAAAAAAGTGGTATCGGGACAACCCTAATTAAAACCATTGTCAGTTCATGTTTTGCTGTGTCCTGTTAAGAAGGTTTCTTGTCCCTCCTGTTCTGTGTATACTACAGGGAGTGAGTGAGTGAGTGAGTGAGTGAGTGAGTGAGAAACGTATATAGCGCAACACGTGCAAACTGAATCGCCTCTGGGAGGGAGTAAAGCCTCGTACACACGATCGGACATCTGATGGAATCTATACCGATGGATTTTTTAGTTGGATATCCGATGAAGCTGACTTTCATCAGTCTTGCCTACACACCATCAGTCAAAAATCCGACCGTGCCAAAACGCGGTGATGTAAAACACTACGACGTGCCGAGAAAAATTAAGTTCAGTGCTTCTGAGCATGCGTCTACTTGATTCTGCGCGTTCATGGATTTTTGACCGATGGACTTCCACACAGACGATTGTTTTTTTTCTATCGTTTTTTTATCCATATGAAAAATGTAAAACAAGTTCTATTTTTTTTCACCGATGGAAAACCAACCGATGGGGCCCACACACGATCAGTTTGTCCGATGAAAACAGTCCATCGGTCTGTTTTCATCGGACAAACCGAACGCGTGTACAGGGCTTTAGAGGATATCTCTACACAGCTGTCATAGTAACAAGTGTACTGAATAGTAGATATTCCCTAACTGTTTTTTTTTTAAACAGTGGTCACCAGGACAAACAGGGACTGCAATTCCACACTGTGGGGACACGCATAGCAAAAAAACAAAACCTCTCTTTGAACTTTGTCCCTGCTACATCAAAACAGCTATGCTGTTTCAGATATATTTTTTTCCCTCAACAATCTGAATGCATTCATTGTTCAAGAATATTTAAAACAATCCAATTTAAATTGTCCACACAGCCTTTATTTGCTGTGATCACCTGGATAACGACAGGTTCTCTTTTATATAAATAGAGTCTTCCGTAATGCTGGGCTGCTTGATGGTTCAACATAGTGAAAACTGTTTTAGTTTGATAATATCAAAAAAATAAACGGATTGCTTTTCTTCCATCCTGTGTTTTTAAGATTTTGCTTTGCATCCATACAAATACACAAATGTTCATTTCATAAATACAGCATGCTGTTTTGCCCATTTTCAGAGACTGGGGGAAGATTAGCAAGTTCATAACCATAATATAGTGCAGAGATGTGATCCAAAATGAATCCTCTTATGTTTGTCCCTCATTAAATCTTTGAGTATAAACTCTTTAAATACAACAGATGGTTATTTGCTGCATTAACATAGCTCATTAATTCCAGTTACTCCCTAGCTACTGGTAGAGAGTAGAGCTATGTTTGAGTCAGCCTGTTTCATTCTGGCATCGGCTTTTAAACATCTAAGGTGGAGATAACCAAACGCAACAAGAGGACTGAGGTTATATGTCCTATAATCCGTGTTTGATAATATGTAACCAAATTTTCAGCCAGGAATAAAATCAATTAAAGTAATTGCCTTTTCAGAACAGAAGGTTATCACATATCGTTGAACATTTGCAAGGTAGCAGTCATATGCTTCTTACCATATGCTAAAATTTTAAAAGTTTGTGAAATAATTCAATTGTCTTGCAGTTGTGGGTATTGTAAATTGTTTGCACTAGAAGGCTTTCTGGTTTTATATAGTCAACCCACTGTACCCTAAAAGTGTTCCAGTAGTCAGTCTAATTAAAAACCAGTAAACTGAAGCTCTGCTATGAAAATTAAAATGTACGTGTTTCGCAATTTTATGTTAGTTGGTGAGGCCATTATGTATGTCAGACAATAGCAAGGTCTGGGAGCTGGAGAAGTCAATGTCTGATTCAGAAGCTAAACATTGAAATTTGCATAATAAGGCCACATGCAAACTATATTCTCTGACGCCTTTTCTCCAGAATGCGATTTTGGTGGGGGGGGGGTCTGCCTCTAAATGCCCCTGCCTCTAAACTTCTGTAAATGCCTATTGTGTGCATTACACTAAATGAGGTGTTCATGAAGTATAATATATTTGTTATTAAAAAATAAAAATGGCTTATGGCTATGGCTGTGAAAGTTGGACCATAAAGAAGGCTGAATACCAAACCAAATAATTTATGCTTTTGAAATATGGTGTTAGAGAGGACTCTTGAAATTCCCTTGGACGGCAAGGAGATCAAACCAGTCAATCTTGAAGGAAATCAACCTTGAATATTCGCTGGAACTCAAATACTTTGGCCACCTAATGCGAAGAGAGGACTCATTGGAAAATACCCTGGTGCTGGGAAACATGGAAGGAAAAAGAGAAGATGATGACATAAAACAAGATGGATAGATGGCATCATTGAAACAATGATCATGAAGTTAAACAAGCTCTGGGAGGCAATGGAGGACAGAAAAGCCTGGTGCGCTATGGTCCATCAGGTCACAAAGAGATGGACATTACTAAACAACGAACATGTTATACTTACCTGATCTGTACTATGATTTTTCACAGAGCAGCCCTGATACTCCTATGCTCGTGTCCCCTGCTGGCACTCCTGGCTCCTCCCTCCCGTCAAACACCCACCATAGCAAGCCGGTTGCTATGGGGCACTCGTGCTCCCTCCTCACTGCCTGTGATAGACAGCTGTTATCTCTGAATCTATGAGGAGGGAGAGAGCCGCTGCTATCATTCAAATCACTGCATTGAGATTGGGTTCAGATAAGTATAAGCTGGTGAGGGGAGCTGCAATCAAAAGGTTTGTCCCTTAATTCAGAGAATGCATTAAGGTAAAAACTCTTCAGCACTTTGAAGCAGAACTCCAGCCTTTAGCCATCTATAGTTTTTTATACTTCCTTGCAACCCCCACACGTTATGCAGCTGTCTTCACTTATTTTCACATTTACCTGATGTTTTCTAATTTAAAATGAAAAGACAAAAAAAAGATCATATGGCCCTTCTTTTTTCACCAAGTATAAGCGGGCAGAAGCAGATGGAACCAAAACACGTGTGGCTTTAAAGTACATTGCAGTAACAATAGTATTTTATGTTTAGTCTAGGTACAAGTAAGCAAAACGAGCATAACAACCAAAGAACACCTCTGCTATGTAGCTTAAACCCTTCATGCTGACCTTGCGCAAATATGTGGCCTCACTGGACTTTTTTCTGTGTGGCTGCATATCTCTCTTGAGCACACTTACAGGACAGAGACCGGGGTCTCACTGAGGGCTCAGTTCTAAAGATCAGGACCCAGAACGTCCCTTTCTGGGTCACCTCACTTGCCTCAGGTAGGATCAGTGTTCATGATTCAACAATATGAAAGAGACTGGGCAAAAATGGAATCCCGAGTTCCAAGGCCAAAGTCACTGCTGACCAAAAAGAAAAAAAACAAAAAACATCTTGATTGTCCCCAAGAATTTTAGGTAAATATTCTGTGGACTGATGAGACAAAAGAAAAATATTTTTGGAAGGTGTGCCTCCCATTACATCTGGCATCAAACTAATACAGCATTTTATAACAAGAACATCATAACAGTCAGACATCGTCTGGGGCTGCTTTGCAGCTTCAGGACCTGGACGACTTACCATAATTGATGGAACCATGAATTATGAGCTCTACCAGAAAATCCTAAAGAGAATGTCCTACCATCAGTTTGTCACCTCAGGCTCAAGTGCACTTGGGTTATGCAGCAGGACAATGATCCGAAACACAACAGCAAGTCCAACTCCAAATGGTTCAAGCAAAGCAAAATATAGGTTTTGGCGTGGCCTAGTCAAAGCCCAGACTTAAATCCAATTGAGATGTTGTATCATGACCTTACACAGGCCGTTAATGCATGAAAACCCTCCAATGTGGCTGAATTAAAACATTTCTGCAAAGAAGAGTAGGCCAAAATTCCTCCACAAAAATGTGAAAGACTCATTGCCAGTTATCGCAAGGGTGGCACAACCAGTTTTTAGATCTAGGGGGCAATTACTTTTTCACATAAATCCAGGCAGGTTTGCCATAATAAATGAAACCATAATTTTCATTTAAAAAATGCATTTTGTATTTACTCTGGTTATCTTTGTGTAATAATAAAACGTGTTTGATGATCTGAGTTAAGTGTGACAGATATGCAAAAAAAATAAAAAATCAGAAAGGGGCAAATACTTTTTCACACAACTGTATGTGGTATCGCTACGATCATTGAGAGCAGGAGAATTTATTTTTAGTTGTTTTTTGGTGGTAGGTTATCAAGAAATTTACATTTAAATTTAAAAAAAAGTGTTTTTTTTTTTTTACTATTTTTGGGTTAGTTTTCCCTAGATGATAAAAAAAATCTGGAGATATCCATAACTATTTACTACCAAATGAAAGCCCAGTTCGTCTTGGGAAAAAAAACAAGGTAATCCACCTGGATGCACACAGTAGTTGTGATGATACAGTATGTATGGTTTTACTAACACATGTAAACATTGAAAAATTGGGCTTAAGCATTAAGAATTGTTTTACCCACAGGCGTGAGGAGGTTAAAATACTTGGCAATAGCATTTTACAGCTCTTCTTTGCTGTCTTGCAGAATTAAACCGACCACTGGAAATTTAAGCATCTGACACTTTGAGGTGTGTCAAATGCCTGCAGTTCTGAAGAAAATTGCACTTTAAACCAACATATCTTTTTATGGATTGATCCTAAAAGGTGTCTGCAGACTTTGGATTTCAGACTTACAACCCTGTCATTTCCAGGTGGATCTGGCAATGTATGTAAAGAGGAGCATAGTTATAGAATGATTTTATAAGGCATGTTGAAAAGCACTATTATTAGAGCTGCTGTTGGATGTCTCTGTGATGTGCCTTTCCTGCCCTGCTCAATATCCTAAACACAGTAACTATTCACACTTCTATACTGTTTGTGTGAAAGTGCGACCTTGCACATATGCCTGAGTTCAGGTGGATTGTGCATGCATATTCAAGAACTTATTTTGTAGCCTTAAAACAACCTTTTGTAAGTTTGTATAGGAGCTGTCTCATTATGGAACAATAAAGAACATTAGATTATTATTCTAGAATAGTAGAATTTTAGATTAATGTTTCTTCAGAAGGGTTCTTCTAGAGTTTGCTTGCAGTTTCTTAAAGTAGAAGAAAACCCTAACTATAACAATTCTTAAAAATGTTCCTTTCCCCCTACCTATCCTCTCTAACCTGTATAAAAAGTGTACTGACCTATTTTTACACTCATATGGTCCACTCATATGGTCCTGTAGCTCTGTGAAAGGAGCACTCAACAGCTGCAAATTCCAGGGTGTGAATTTTGGGAGCTGTATAATCGCCCAAAGGCTGCTAAGGTCCCAGTCATTGTGAGCGCTCAGTGACACTGGAAGCTGGAGCTGTGGGATCAAGTTGACAGGGGTCTGGAGCACATTAAAATTGGTAAATATGCAGATATTTTTTTATTCCGGTTAGGCAGGGATAGGAGGAGGCAGAAAGTATTTTTTTTTATAAATAGTTATAATTAAGATTTTTTCCCACTTTGCCAATGCGCATACTCAGGAAAGTTACCACTGACACCAGTGATGATGTTAGTGTTCTGTAAGGGGGTGCATTCTTTTCCCTAACCACCAATGTAAGGGAGCACTCTTCCACTAACCATCAACTTATAGCAGAAGATTTCCACTGACCACTAATAAGAACCCATTTCTTCATTGACCACCAATGTAAGGTTCTCCCACTACTAAGAAAAGCACAACAGGAGTGGTACCAGACACAACTTTGACTTTCACCAGACACAACTGATATAAATTTCATAGACGAACACTGTTCACTGATGAGTGAACTGATTGATGGCCTCTTGCTTGCAGCAATTAAATATGCTGTCTTTATATGTAAGCAGAAGGTAAAGGTGGTAGTAGCCATTTGACCATACCATATTCTGATGGAGAAATTGAACTGATATATTTCAATAGGTAAAGATTGTCCCTTCTTCCATAAGGCAGGATCCTGAATTACATTGTTGTGCTGGTTCACATTAGTGCGCTCTGCAGTGCAAATCACATGCAATGTCCGTGCGTTTCGGTTTCAGCCATACAGATAGTATGGCTGAATTTGCATCGCATTCTAACCAGACTCGCACAGGACCCTTCTTTTAGTCTACACCAGAATCGGATCACATTGAGTGTTGACACCTTAGCAATCCGATTCATGTCCAAACTGTCAGTTCGCAGTGGAATATGCAAACTGAAATGGGGTGTCATTAACATTGTATTGACACTCCAAGCAGTTTGCATATGGCAGTGTGAACTGCATTGCAAGTCGGGTACGGGAACCCTCAGTAGATTTGCAGGGTTCTCACATTGCACAAATTTGAACCGGGACTTATAGCACAAAAAAACCTTAGTTTCTCCTATCCAGTGTCATTCTTTGCAGTGACCAAAAGCTTATTTGATATTCCCATCACGTGAACGCTAATATCCCTACCTTCCACAGCTGCTGGCTCTTGCTCTTTTTACCAAGTGCCAGTGAGTGGCCAACACATTAGTTTTTTACGATGGAGGTAAACCCAGTGAATGAGATTCATTAGAATCTCATTGGGATGTCCACTTTCCAAAATGGGGTCTTTTTGGGGGGTGTTCATGCTGTACCGGCATTTTTGCTTGATATATTTTAAAACGAAGTAAGGGAAACTGTATTTTTTTTGTCTTTCTTTAATCAGCTAAAAAATAAAGACCCAGGGGTTATTATATACCACCAATAAAAGCTCTATCTGTCTCAAAAAATGTAATAAATTAATTTGGATACAGTGTCTCATCACCAAGTGATTGTCAAAGTATTGCAGCTTCAAAAAATGGCCTGGTAATGAAGGGGATGAAACAAGCAAGTACTGCAGTTTTTAGGAAGGTATGGTTGGGTAAAGATAGCAGACTGGTCATTGTCAAATGAAACCCTCAGTGCCCAGAATATGCAATATTTATTTTAGCTGGACAGACATTAATCGCACTCTTTTTTCCATGAACAAACATATATTTTTTTCATAGACTGTACAATCTTTGCAAATGAAAACAATTTCCTTCGTATTACACCATATTTAATTAAATTAAAACTGGTGCTGTAGAGTTAAGGAAATATCCCTAGTCGCCTATCCCCTGTCATGTGTTTAGTGCCCCATACATTTACTTGCAATAATTGTTGCAATAGTGTATAATTCCTTAAAATTTTTTACACAAATGTTGTTCCTACATGGATACAAATTTTCCACAGTGCAATTTTCCTCTAGAGCGCCTCTTTCTGCTTTTGTAGTTCCTTCAGAAACGGGGATCATTTCATTAAAACATGTACCATAAGGGATAGGGGCACACTGGTGGTTGGAACCATAGAGGGTAGAAATGCACCAATGGCTTAAATTTGTCAGCAATCTTTCCATATACTTTGACTTACCCATGTTCTTCCTTAGGTTCCCATTGAACTGTTTGGTTTTCCTCCCGCAGCCATCCCAGTTATTCATTCGAATGAAATTTTTCTTGTTTATAAAGAAGTTAACTGAAAAATGTATCAAAATAGAGTGAAAATTGTATCCATGTACAGTAGGAACAAGATTTATTTTAAAAACGTGAAGGGATTATGCTCTTATGTAGCAAATATTGCAAGTAAATGTATGAAGTACTAAACACCAAATGGAATGCACGAAAAGGGAAACATTTAGATTTCTACTGTACTGTATATGTCAAAATTTTAGTGAATATGATGTGATTATACACATTTTTTTTTTTTTTTTGCAAGAATTTTGCAGCCCATCAATAAAAATATATATATATTTTTGGAAATTGTGTGTCTGGCACCAAGAAAGTCCCACTAAATATTGTAAAATGTTGATGTTGTAAGATGTTGTGCCCACTATCCCCCACCGGTCCACTTGGTTTCCTGTATATGTTAAACCCTCTGTAACCTGAGAGATGGCACTGTCCTTGTAACCGATGCAATTTGTGAGTTAATTATTATGTACTTTTTGTTCTCCTGGGTGTATTGGGGTCAACATGTTATGCCTTGTACACACAATCGGAATTTCCGAGAGAAAAAGTCAGATGCAATTTTTTCATCGAATATTCCGACAGTGTGTGTGTCCCATCTGAGTTTTTCCATCGGAAATTCCGATGGACTTGGAAAGAGAACATGTTCTCTTAGAATTTTTTTTCATCTAAAAAAATAAATAAAATCGGCAATTCTGTTCGTCTGTATGGAACTCAGACTGAGAAAAAAAGCATGCATGCTCAGAATCAAGTCGACGCATGCTCGGAAGCATTGAACTTCATTTTTCTTGGCTCGTCGTAGTGTTGTACATCACTGCATTTTGGACAGTCGGAATTTGGTCTGACAGTGTGTATGCAAGACAGCTTGAACATAATTCTGATTGTGTGTACAGGGCATTAGATGCAGATACAATGTAAACATTCAGCATTAAGCCATGCCAAACTAGATCACTGCATCTAGTAGCTCCCTAAATATGTAAAGAATTATTTTAGTCACTAAATGATGTGCCTATAGCAAATATGTTATCTGGAGCATCAAAAAGAAAATACCATTTTGGAAGTGCTTTTAACTTGCATAACTCATTTTCTTCACCTCCCCACACAGAATTCATGACTCCTGTGTTTACCTCGTATTATTCTGGTTGTTGGGTTGCCAGGAGAGCATTTATATACACAGAATTTTGTCAAATCTCAGAAGTTACAAAAAACTTTAACATTTTATTTATTTGCATAATTTATTTGTTCTTTAACATTTCTGGCTGAATCTGGGGTTCTTTTTTTTTAAAATAGTTTTTAATTTTTAAGTATGTGTGCAGATGTGTTGTTGCCCCTTTTCTGGTAAAGGTGTACTTTGCAACATAAGATATGGAGCCCTGGAGGAGACGTAGATAGTGTAAATATTACAGATCAAAAGCTTACACTGGACCACTTTGTTCTATTTTTTTTCTGACACCCATAAACCCCATGAACCCAGAACATTTCTGTTAGAATAATCAATGAGATGTGCAAACTCAAACAAGCAAGCACACAAGGTTATCAGTTTGGATTGGCTCACTATCTTTCTCACTCCAGTAGTATGCCTCCTATGGAGTGTGACCAAGCACACTTCTGGATTTTACCACGGGTGTCACAGTAGCAGCTAAAGAGGGACATTCTTAAAAGGTTGGTGAACTCCATGGCTGGTTGCCTGTAAAATGCTTGCTCATGCAGTCACCTAGCCCCCACATGTGTACTAGCCTACCCTTGTGTGCCCCCCCCCCCCAGTTCCTAAGCCTCCCTGTGCCTCTGCTACCTCCCAGGTCTACTTTATATATGCTTCACTTGCCAATTCTGGTCACAGACACTTCTCTTGGTCCACTTCACCTGTCACTCCTGGCTGTAGGCACTGCACCTGGTACACTCCACCTGTCGCTTCTGGCTGCAGGCACTGTTCTTTGTATCTGTCTCTTCTGGTCACAGAGACTGCTTCTGGTACAAACCAGCTGTCATTCTTGGCTACAGGACAAGGTTCATGGTACAAATCCACCTGTCACTCCTAACTGCAGTCATTGCTCCTGGTACTCTCTGCCTATTGCTCCTTGCCACAGGCACGGTTTTTGGTACACTCCACATGTTGATTCTTACTATCATTCCTGGCTTACTCTGTTTGCCAACTCTGCTTCCATGAGCTCTTGCTATGGGGCACATCCTTTCATCTCTCCTTGGTCTTCATCTTCCTACAATGTATGGAAGTATCTCTGGAAGCGACTTAGGACAGGGATTCACCCATACCATAGTGAGAATGTCCGTGTTGAATGTCAGCCATCCCTTAGGCTCTGGTGAGTCCAGTTGGCATATGATCTGGTTCAACTCTTCATGCTTGTTTTGTGACTATTTTAATGGGACCCTTAAAATAAACACTACTGATGCACCCTTATCTGAGGAAGCCCAGGCCCAGGCATTGGCCTGAAGATTGGACTGCCAAGAGTCAAACCAAACCCAAAATAATGGCCTTCGTGCAGAGCCTGTCAAACAGCCTTGAACAGTTGCATCAGAATCTTCAGGTAGCATTCCCAACATTGGCTTCTGTGCCAACATGCCAACTCTTCCACTTTCCTCCTGCAACTTCCACCAGTCTACTCTGTTGATCCGTTGGCTTCATCTCCAGAGACTCTTTCCCCCCTAGAAGCTCCGGGAGTGGGGCAGAACCTGCCTCGCCCCAGAGGAACATTTCATGGAGACACATCCAGGGGTTGTGTATCTGTTGTGGGGAGAAGGGTATTTTTTTCTCTAAATGTTATTACCTGGGAAACTCCGGAGTCTAGTTCTTTCTGGGGTGAGATACTAGACAGTTTTAAGCCTACATTCACCATTTTTGTTCTTGCCCCCCTCTAATGCTGTGACAAACCTCACCAGTGCAGAGTTTCATCGATTCAGGTGCAGCAGGGGACATCCTGAGTCTCATCTTAACGCAAACCCTGGGCAATCAATTTAATTCCACTTTTTCTCCTCCTGAAGGTCTTTGTCATTGAATACACCATCTTACCATCTGGCCCTATCCACTGAGACTGTGCCACACTAATTATCGGTCAGCTTACTTCCTCATAAGGAAATTTCCTTCCTGGTTCTTCCTAAGCTCTCCACCTCCATATTTAGAGACTCTATGGCTGCATGCTCAAACTTTCAAAAGTGTGGCAGTTTTTTTCATGGGGTAATACTTGTTTTTCTGACTGCGTATTCAAAGCAATTACTCCAAAGTCAATTTTACTCCTTCTTGCAGAAGCACTTTGACTTTCCATGCAGAGTATATAAACTATGGGCCAGATTCACAAAGGGGATACGCCGTCGTATCTCCTGATACGCCGTCGTATCTCCTGATACACCGTCGTATCTCCTGATACGCCGTCGTATCTCCTGATACGCCGTCGTATCTCTGTTTCTTCATAGAATCAGTTACGCATAGATATCCCTAAGATCCGACAGGTGTAATTGTTTTACACTGTCGGATCTTAGGATGCAGTACCGCGGCCGCCACTGGGGGGAGTTCGCGTCGTAAACCAGCGTCGGGTATGCAAATTAGGATTTACGGCGATCCACAACGGATTTTCGCGTTCGCTACGTCGCCGCTAGTCTAGTTTCCCGTCGCAAATTTAGTCGTTTTGGGTGCCCTGACTTTAGTCAGCAATCGTATTGCTGTCTAAAGTATGGCCGTCGTTCCCGTGTCGAAATTTAAAATTTAACGTTGTTTGCGTAACACGTCCGGGAATACGGAAGTACGCTACACGCGTCGCCGTTCGAAAAAATGACGTCACGGCGCGCAAAGCACGACGGGAATTGCAAAACGGAGCATGCGCAGTAGGTCCGGTGCGGGAGCGCGCTTAATTTAAATGGCACACGCCCATTTGAATTGGCCCGCCTTGCGCCGGAGGCAGTTTTCATCGCAAGTGCTTTGTGAATCAGGCACTTGCGATGAAAACTTGCAGCGGCGTAACGTATCATAGATACGTTATGCCGCCGCGATTCTACGTGAATCTGGCCCTATTATTTTAAGCTGCATACTTTTTTTTTTTTTTTTAATAGCTGTAGTTTTTATTGTGTATGGACATGGGATTTGTTGAGTAAATCTATGTCATGATGCTTTAGTAGTCCAAAAATGCAAGCAATATAGCTATACACGTAATACATTTTTTCTTTGAATTGTTCTGGTACTTAAGTCAAAGAAATCTGGTTCAGAAATGTTGATTGCAACATAGAACAAAATGCAAGTGTGTGCAATCTGACCCTGAAAATATGGAATATGTAAGCACGTAGAAATGTGAAAACTGTAACTAAATCAGGTAAATGTGAGCTAAAATTGATCTGCAGCAGCATCTGCCTATATTTTATTTGCTACCTTACAGGAACTATTTTGTTAACTTGGACATCACTGAAAGACAGACAAATCTCTCCATTGTAAATCCCCTTTATACAATTTATTTGTATTTTTGTACCGTCATGCTGACTGTTGACACTACATATTGATTTAGTTTTTTTCTTTATTAACAGCACTTTTACCCTATTTAAATGCAAGTATGTCTTTATTTAATTGATTCTTCAGTAGCATAGCCTTTCTAGCCTAGATGTCTTGTGCACTTCTTATATTAAAGGTAGATGTTGCTTTAGTTGATTTCTAGTCTCCTGTTATATTTTTTACTATTATTTTTAATGTGCTGTGTATAGATTGCATGCAAATGTTTTTTCAAATATGATTGCAGCTCACCGAATTCTGATAATTGAAAGCACGCTTAAATAAATCCAAGATGTAAAATAAGTGTCTAGTCCATGCTGGGCTACGACTTCCCTCAGGTGCCTGAATCATGAGGTACACTAATATGTAAATATTGGACCAGTTTTCTTCATTAAAAACATGGTCCTTCACTCTCCAGTCTCCTAAACCACACTGTTAACCTATCACTTTGATGCCTCAGTGGCCAATAGTGGAACTTTGGAGGTAGGGCAATGTACTCAAGTCAGGAAGTTGGGTCAACATGTGCATATTAATTTGCCCAAAGATTCAGGTCACCCAGAGCAGTGAACTGGATAACAGACCTGTTGGAGACTTGTATGTGCTACCAGTGTGGATGCATACTTATTTTATACATTTGGTTTAATCTTTAATGTGGATTCATAAGATTATGAGTAACAGAAGTGACACTTTGTATTTGTATTTGTTTCAAAAATTGTTTTATTTTACAAATCTGAGACATGTTTTATTCTTTGCTTATTTTGCTGCTTTTTGGAAAAATACAATTATTATAGTAGCAAACCTGTATCCTAAGAATGGTCCAGATTATTACAATTTCTGCTTGCTTCTTATTTTTCATTATTTTCTTGGAACAAATAATAGAATGTGAAATGAAGCCAGGCTGCTTACATCCTTGCCTTCCGTTCACCTAAATTAGTGTTCACGAAACAACGTTCTCTGCAGCTGCCTCTGTTTGTCCAGGATGTGGAATGTCTCCAGTTAGAGCTACAGTTTTTTGCCTGATTCATTTCATTATATTTTTCTCCCATACAAAACAATGTCCTTCACTATAAAAAGTAAAACAATTATTGCATGTCTTTTTGACACTGTTACCATATAATAGGCATTGACTTAAATATAACAATTTTGAACACTAATATCCAAACAGCATTTGAAACATTTTAAGCATATGAAGATGAGTATTACACTTATAACGTGTATGCAAGCGGTAGTGCAACTACAAACAAAATAAAACTACATGGAGAATTCACATATTACTACACTTGGAACTATAACATTAACGTTAAATGAAACCTGTCATGATAGAAATACATGGCTGCCATTCTTCACCTTCTTGTAAAAATATTAGTTATCTGACTGTCTTACTGGTTTCTTAAGCTTGTGGCCTTCAACAGCAGGTCAGATCAATAAGATAATCAAATTTGCATACAGAGTCACCTACCCAAAGCAATCAAACCAGCATGGCTGTCAGACAACTAGCATTTTCAAAGATGAGGTCAGCAATGTTTCTTTCATGACAGGTTCCAGACAGAGTTAGACTGTCCTTAAGATGTTGAGTATAGCTAAGCACTAAGCTTCACTTTAAGTATAATTGTACAACAATGTTAAAAGTAAATAGAAAGTGTGTAATGTGTGGTAATAAAAAACACTCAAAGTGAATTGAGTTATGGCATTGTAAGGAATCAAGTAGTCTCCTTTTGGATATGTTATTTGACTTGATACGTTTTGAAACATAGAAATGGCTTGTGCGGTTTGTTGAGGGACAGTTGTGTGGTCAGTGGGTCATACTGCTATTGGTCTGTACATGTGTGAATGCTTTCATGCTTAACATGAATTGTGGATACATATCTGTTTAGGGGAAATACATGTACATCTGACCAAATTCATGGTCTAGAATCATCAAATAAATAATAATGTTATAATAACATTCATAAAATGTAAAACGTTATATGAAAGTGTATCTGTTGACTTGATTTACTTTACTACAGTGGTCATTTCCACGAAAAAAAGGAAAGTTGACTATTAATTACAAATTAAAGCAAACACATTATGAACAAGACCAGTCAGAGCATGTACAGACATGGGGCAAGTTGTGAGCTTTTATTCTATAGTCTCTCTGTTTGTCTTTCTGGACAGGTTTCCCTGCAGCAGCAGCCTATGGACCAGTCGCAGCAGCAGCAGTGGCAGCAGCTAGAGGATCAGGTAGGAGGACATATACAGAGTGGGTTTAAGCTACCTGTAGACAGGAACAAGTTACATAGTTGACCTGTTGAAGGTGGCCATTTCTGCTTTTAGAAGTTAATTAGGAAGTTTAAGGTTAAATATCAAATTTGACTTTGTATCCCTACTTTGAAATAATAGAAAATACATAGTTAATAAGTAAATACAGCTGACAGCAAGTAAAGTGATATTGCACATTTCTACATTATGCTCTAAAATAACTTTTATTGTACAAACTACGCAAAAACAGTAAAGGGAGAGTAAGAAAAATGCACAACACAGGCCTAGTGCTCATGTAACCTCCATCTTACACCAGCTAGCCGGCAGTGAATGAATCCTACGGTTTAGATATATTTGTTTACCTGAAATGGTCATTTTCCTTAAGTGCAAGCCAGGAAATTGCTCATTGGGACATAGAGTGTAGTGTTGGCAGAGTGAAGTGTTTTTCTGAGAGGTTAACATACTACTACTATCAAACTGATCTGACTCTATATTTTGAAATATACTAATTGCCCTTGATTTGTTACAGCAACTAGAAGCAGAATGCAAGTTGCATTAAATGGGAACTTTATTTAATTTTATTTGTTTTACAGTGCTGTTTATCATCATATAGTATTACCTTTGCTCTACAGGATTTCTTGATCCTAGCTGACCTGTTTATGACCCCATAATCTTAGTGGAGACTTTCCTACATAACGTGGATGATATATTTATGACATAAGTTAGTTTGGTACTATTTAGAGCACACTAGCTATGTTCTTCTACAGACCCTGAGTGGCCTTGTCAGAAGGTAATTTAAGAGAGGAAACTAAACCATATAAGACTCCTTGCCTAGGGGCATTAAATTACTTACACAATATCACAATAACCATGTAAAGCAGAATATAGTAAAATATATAAAAGATAAACAAAATCACAGTCCTAACTTTGGCTTGTATGTACATGTTGTAGTGAATAAGATCTACAGTTACAGACTTTTAAAAACACTATAAATCGTATTTAATCCTTTCATGTCCAAGGGTATTAAGGGACTTGGGATACCACAATCCACATATATCCTGTGTAGTACCTAACTTAGATTGTACTGTTGCACATATGTCCACAGACATATTGTTTCTAGTTTATTACAAAATGTTTAGGATCGGTCATTATTGCCAGAATGCTATATATACAGCACATTTGGGCTGCAAGTATTGTAGTGATTAATAGTAAAATAGGTATGTACCCCGAGTGATGGATCACTAATTCAGTTTGAGTTGCCACAGGTCAGCTATATTAATATAATATTGAACAGTTTTTAGCTTTTAAGTTGATCTAGTCCTAAGCGGTAAAAGTTGTAGCTAGGCTAAAAGAGTAGTTTGAGAGTATTCCAGACTGGGGAAATGAAGAGAACAGCTCTTGAATCCTTTGAGTGGATGGAGTAAAGCAGCATATAGATTGTATTTTGTCCTTCCACCACAGGTTTTATTGATGGGGAATTCCTCCCCCAGTGCTGTTGTGTTCTCCGGCCGGCAGAACACAATGATTACACTGCTGAACCCAGATTCGGTGCATTTATTGCCGGCTTAAGAGAGCCAAGAAAAAGGAGGGGGTGTGTAAACAAACAATTATAGTGTACATAGATTTTACACAGTGAGCCAAAAAACAACAGGAAAACAAAAAGCAGACTTCCTGGCTAAACCTAACACCTATGTTGACTTACCTGTGTAAGAAAGATGTTATAAACTTGCCTGTTTTCAGGCCACTCCAGTCCAGTCATGTGATCTCCTGTGTCAACCTAGTTAGGTTTAGCCTGGCATTCTGTTTTAATATCTCGTCCTAAATAATGACTAAAGATGTTTGTATATAGATGTTAAGCACGTTTCCTAATTTTTTCTCATACCATTCTTCTGGTAAAGTTTCTTTTTCTTTTTAAAAAGTATAAAAAAAAAAGACAATTAAAATGCACAACCAGCCTATTCTATTATAGATATCTAAACACCCATAACATAATACAATTCATTAAAAATAAGGACTTTTGTTAAGAAAGAGAACGGAGGGTGCAGATCAGGAGACATAGTTCTGCAGACAGCAGGAAGCTTTCCCTTTAATCACGATTAATACATTTTTTGGGAACTACACAACTTGGCTTTGGTTTAAACCTTTAGTACCCTAGGCTAGCAAGCCTGCAGCCTGGTTATAGTGGAATGCTGCCGCAGCAGAAGAGCTTCAGGCAAACGGGTAAGTACATAGTAGTAGAAATACACATATTGCCAAAGGATTTTGTGATCTAGACTGCCCTGCCAGACAGCACAGTCAGGTCTCTGACCACTACTGCAGCAACAATAAATTTTGGCCAAGGGCACACCAAGCCTACTGGGACATTAAGGTGCAAGTCTGCTGTTTTCTCCAGAAAACTTCTTCCCCATCAGTACATTTGCACTTTAACCATAGCCTGATTGGCTTCTATTGCTGACCTTACATAACATGCATGTGCTGTTTTATTTAAATCCATATTGCTCATAAATGGTGACCAGCAAAAGGAAATTGAATACAAAAATGTTTCCAGCAATTTACTAAAAGTTCTTGGATTACCATTGTCTCTAAACCATAAATGCATGACTTCCTAGTACTAGCCTGAAAGTGATTGTCATTTTGCCTAAATGTGTATGCATCTGTATAAACTGCAGGAAAGAGACGAGTGATAAATGTCAAATGTACTTTTTCTACATAGGTATCAAAGGTAAAATGAATCCCTCCACGTCAAAATACATATATAGTGACAAACAAAAATAGTATGTGTAACCTGTATACTCTTCTCCATTGTACACTGGAGCATGCATTAACTGATTTGAACTGGGACTTGGCATCCTGTGTGCTGCTGCAATATTAGCAATGCCTTGGGCAGAGGCCATGAGATTGTAGGCCACACACATTCAAACCATCACTTACTCCAGATACAACCAAATAAATATACCCAACCCAAAGTTTGGCAAATAATGGTCGCGACACTAATAAAATAGCCATATATTTTTTATTTATTAACCATCAAAACAGCATAACTAATGAAACCAAAAATTGTGTAACTGCTTAGTTTTAGGAACTCAAGCAGCATTACCTCATTATAACATGGAAATAAAACGTCCCCCTAGATAGCCAGGGTGACCCAACCACATAATAGTGCACGCGACTGGGGAGGGAGCCCTTCAGCCAGTGCTGCTTGCAGGAAAAGGGGGAATTCCCAGCCCAGCAGTTCCCTATAAAGGCTTCCCGGATTCCAGCACCTTCCGCAGCATCCCATTGGCTAGCTGCTGATCCCAAATTTAAAGCTGCAGTACCTTTTTTTTTATATTTGCCTATTAACCTAATGTGTAACCTTAATCAACCATATACACACCCTAGTGAATGCAGTGGCCACAATCCCAAGTAAGTGGGCTCCTATTGTGCCCCCTTTTCTATTCTTCACATGGGACAAGATGTGTACTTCCTGCCCCCTCCCCACTACCACCATCACACCCCCTCCTGGGTCATTTATCTTGTTCTACCTTGTTCCCATCCTAGTTGACTTACTGGCCTTAATCTTACATTAACGAGATCAAAATTCACTCAAGGTTTGAGATGCAAAGGCTGAAAAAGACAATAGGGGCAGATCCACAAAAGGATTACGCCAGCGTATCTACTGATACGCCGGTGTAATTTTAAATTTCCTGTGTTGTATCTTTGTTTTGTATCCACAAAACAAGATACGACGGCATCTGGGATCGATCAGACAGGCATACGTCTTAGTACGCCGTCGAATCTAAGCTGCAATTTTTCGGCGGCCGCTAGGTGGCGTTCCCATCGAAATCCGCGTTGAGTATGCAAATTAGCTAGTTACGACGATCCACGAACGTACGTCGGGCCGGCGCATTTTTTTACGTCGTTTTCGTTCGGCCTTTTCCGGCGTATAGTTAAAGGTGCTATATGGTGGCGTACTCAATGTTAAGTATGGCCGTCGTTCCCGCGTACAATTTAGAATTTTTTACGTTGTTTGCATAAGTCGTTCGCGAATAGGAATTTGCGTAGAATGACGTCACCGTCGTAAGCATTGGCTTGTTCTGGTTAAATTTCGAGCATGCGCACTGGGATACCCCCAGGGACGGCGCATGCGCAGTTAAAAAAAAAACGTTGTTTATGTCGGGTCACGACGTATTTACATAAAACACGCCCCCATTACATCTATTTGAATTCCGTGCCCTTACGCCGCAAGAGATACACTACGGCGCCGTAACTTACGGCGCAAATTCGTTGAGGATTCAAAACAAAAAAAGTAAGTTACAGCGGCGTAGTGTATCTTAGATACGCTACGCCCGGCGCACTAATGCGCCGTTGTACGTGGATCTACCCCAATATGTCCACTCAGCCATTGTATACCTAAAATAGATGAGTACAAGATTTAGGTCAAACTGTCTCTTGCTAAAAGTGCTAAAAGTTCAGGTCCAGATGTATGAACCTACCGTGGGTTATCTGTGCATTATTCCACTAGCAAAACTGTATACAGACTTTGCATAAACAACTATAATGTTTATCTATGGGATTTCCATGGCAAACAAACAGACAATCTAAAATCTTTTATCATATGCAGTAGTGTGTGATTGACAGCCACATGATGTGTGGGTAGTTGTGTTCTGCTGCTGAAAGCCCTGCGACCATAGGCAACAGATTATGGTGGCTATGCAGAAATTCTAGTCTGTCTGCACAGCCTGTGAACATATAATATGCATTTTTTTTACATAAAATGTTTTAACCTGTCTCAAACCTTCCTAAGCTAGCAGCAGCCCTGAAGTCGTCCTGTCATTTGGAATTAATGCAACTAAAACAAAATCATTTTAAATCGTACTAAAAAAAAATATTATTTGGCGGATGGAGTTCCCCTTTAATGCTATTGGATGTTGCAATTGGGGCTGACATCAGTGTTATTCAGCTATGTCTTACCTACCTTCTAAAACCTTGCTCAGTAATGAAGACATTAATATATATTTTTCACATTCTCCTTCCCCTTAACCATCCACTTTACAATGGCCACTTTACAATGTAAATGTTGTTTATTTTCTTTGCATGCAGTTGGTTACATGTCACTTTCCTCATCCAAACACTCGTAATGCATACTAGACAAACATGTTTAGTAAGATGAGTAACTATATCCTGTATATACATTAAGAAAATAAGAAAATACCGCGCTCCCTAATGGTGACTAAATACAGTAAAAATGATGTGTGTAATATTGAAAATGCATCTAACCTGACAGTAAATGCAATATTAGAAATATAAAGCAGCAGTGGAAAAATGTGCGACAACACAAATAATTAAGCAAAAGAAAATACGGAAACTGCGCTACAAACCAACATGTAAATAAAAACTGTGGAAAATATCTTAAATATAAACAATATAAATACCACACTAAATGCATAAGTGTGAATATAAACCATATAGTTTTATATCAGATGATATAGGAGTCCAATTGCCAACAACTGAATGGCATCAAAAAGGAAAAGAAAGTCCTGATATGTGTCAAACAAAAGTGAGCCTATAATGACACCAATATCACACGTGCCCCTTCACCAGAAGTACAAGCCTGCTTACCAGAACACAGGCTACGTGGGCCTGGAAATCAAACACACGCTAGACTGGCATAGTTCGTACGACAGGGAGATGAACACGGGTAATCCGAACGGATGCAGACCGATCACCTCAATCTCAGCGGCTGTAGGGTGGATGAAAGTAATCCGAATGAGTAGAAACGATCATTCACTCACAACAGATGTCTCGTACAGTACCGAGGGAAGAAATACTCGCATAGCATAATATTGTATGCACAGAGTTTAATATAAAAAAAATCAGATATACTTACAAAAGCATCTGAGTAAAATCACGATTAAAAACAAAGAGCCGGCTGGCAAGCGGACACCCGTCCTATGGGCGAAGACGTCAGCGCGTCAACTTCCCGACGATCGTTTTGTCTCACAAAGACGTGGTCACAGGGGATCCCTGTCTTTGTGAGAGGAAACGATCATTGAAAAACAAATCCTCAAATTCTGTAGCTTGTAAATCCATGGCTGGCTTGATCTACAACTGCTCTGATCTCAATATCACTCAGCAGAATTCCAGACACAGGATAAATGATTGACCACACCATTGGTGAAATCAGATTTTTTTTCAAACTTGCAGTGTTCTAAAACAGATTTTTAAATAATGAAAATTGGGTCTCTGGTTCAAGTAGGGGTTTACCTGCAAGGACCACGTTTCCAGGAGCCCATGTGCTGTTCTTACTACTTGCTGGCCTTAGTAATCAGTATAATAACCTTCTAAAGCAGATTGGTAAACGGGAGCAATTACGTTTTTGTTGTCTCTCTCTTGCTTGGTTAAGGCTGCAATGAGAACGAGTGTCTAAGACAATGTTTCCAGCCTCTCATACACTCGGACCTGCACACCTCCTTTCAAACACTCTTCTGAGCGCTCTCAGCAGGAAGGTTTGTGCACACCTATCACCCTATCACCGTGTCCAGCTTACTGTTAGTACCAGCTGAATGCATGTTTTGCTTGTTCAAACGAAACAATTCAAGAGATCGTCTATCAAGTCTTTAACAAACACATATGTTTTGTTTTCTTCATCCACTTTTCTGTGTGTAATTTGTTTGCTATAATGATATAAGCAGTAGAAAGCATTAGAAGTGCTGCTGTCTTCCTTTCCTGCATAGTATACAACCCCCTTGCTTGCAAGACAGATGTGTCTTTGTATTGCACAGTAGGCATTATGTTGCTTAGTTGACATCCAGAACATTAACATATTTTTATATAATGTTGAAAATAAATATTAAACCGTTGGTTCAATGTGAGGACATTTGTTAAAGATTTAACCCCTTCCTGACTGCCGCACGCCGATTTACGCCGCCAAAATGGCACGGGCAGGCCCAGCAGGTGCGCATGCCCGTCTTTGGGTTCCGCAAACTCAGTGTTTTTGCCGCCCGCCCCTTGATCGTGACACGGAGAGGCAGAACGGGGAAATGCCTATGTAATGCCCTAAAGTTAGAACACATCCCTAGGACACACTTAATCCCTTGATCGCCCCCTAGTGTTTAACCCCTTCCCTGCCAGTGTAATTTATACAGTAATCAGTGGCTATTTGTAGCTCTGTTCGCTGTATAAATGACAATGGTCCCAAAATAGTGTCAAAAGTGTCCGATGTGTCCGCCAAAATGTTGCAGTCCCGATAAAAATCGCAAATCGCCGTCATTACTAGTAATTAAATAAAATAAAAATGCCATAAATCTATCCCCTATTTTGTAGACGCTATAACTTTTGCGCAAACTAATCAATATACACTTATTGCAATAAACTGTGGAATAAATTTGTTTTTTATATATATATTTTTGGGGATATTTATTATTATAGCAAAAGTAAAAAATATTGCTTTTTTTTTCAAAATTGATACACTTTTTTTGTGTATAGCACAAAAAAAACTGCAGAGGTGATCAAATCCCACCAAAAGTAAGCTCTATTTGTGGGAAAAAAAGGACGTCAAATTTGTTTGGATACAACGTTGCACAACTGCACAATTTTCAGCTAAAGCGATGCAGTGCCAAATCACAAAAAAATGCTTTGGTCAGGAAGGGGGTAAATCCTTCCGGGGCTGAATTGGTTAACAGGACAAATCTAGCAGTATATTAACTCAATAAATGCTGTGAATGAACATGTAACCAATCAGCTTTGTGATGTAACAAAGTAATTTATTTTGTTATTTTCTCTGCAGAGCTTATGGAAAAGGCTGTCACAGGTGCAAGGAAATCTTTTGATGTCATATGACATTAAATCTAGAAATGTTATTATTTTATCCAGAAAAGGGTTAATCTTCTTGTCCCTTCTGGAGTAGATTTAAATGATATCTAAGACATCAGGATGCCTGCTTGTGGTAGAAGAATAAACAGCTGTGCACACACCAATATATCAATGGTAGAACATACAATAAAGTCACATTACAGTTGCATGGTCTCAAAACAACCTTCCAAGAAGCATCATTTGTCTTAGCTAATGAACAAAGAAACTTGCCACATGGTGTGCCCCATTACTGCAGAAGGCAGTGGAGATGTGTACTATTAAGAAGAAAACATCTTTACAGTACAATACTTAGAGTACAATTTCATGCTGACAAAGTGTGTTACCAGGAGTATGAATATATCTGCGGAACAGTTTTTGATGAGTCATGATATAGAAACCAATGCTTTTTTTTATGCTGGGAAGAAGTGAGAAGCCTTGGGCTACAACTTTGATAATTTAGAATTCTTGATGCATTTTAAAATACATAGAAATTAGTAAATCAAGCACTAAGCTACCTCGCCAAAGATGCAGCCCACTATCTAATAAAATCTAATAATAGTGTTGTCATGCTTTAGTTTGCTTTGATCATAATTTTTGATGTGACACAATTTTGGACACATAGTCATCCTGCAACAGCTTAACGTTGCATCGCCATATCGATGATCTGGGGAGTGTTTCCTGTTCCTCTGTCACCATAGAAATTGCTGCATGGTCCAACCATGTGATGTCATGGATAGAGGAGGAGGAAACCTTCTGAAGGAGTCATTTGTCGGTCAAGAATAAATCTATGCATAAGTATGATTGATTGTCTAGCGGAAAAGAATGTGTCGTTTCGTTCACAGGCATGTTGACACAACCAGACATCGTTTACTCCCTCAGTATGAAAAAGGTCCGTGGGGACAAACGTCTCCCTTTTGTGGTAGAACTGCAGTCTAAGTGTGTATCTACAGTTACGTTGAAGTCCCCACACATCAGTAGCTGGCCATACCTGACAGAGGATATAAGTTTGAAGATTTTTCGTAAGAACCGCAGCTGGTGCGAATTGGAGGCATAGGTGGAAGCGATGGTGTACAGTTTGGAGTTAACGTCTCCTGTAAGGATAATGTATCTACCATCATCATCCAGAAGTGAGCTCTTGAGGTTGAAGGTCACAGATTTGCTAATGGTCAGAAGGACTCCCTTCTTTTTCTCCGAAGCAGAGGCCCAGAAGATGTATGGGTAGTCTCTGTGTGTGCACTTAGGGGTAGCATTTTTCTTAAAGTGCATCTCTTGGACACAGAGAATGTCCGCCTTGGCTTTTGATGCTTCTTTCCAAAGAGAGAACCTTTTAGCAGGATGGTTGAGGCCTTTGGTATTAAGAGAGAGACAGTTCAGCGGCATTCCTAAAATGTATCATTAGTTTGACGGTAAATCCAATTCACCTTTATGAGGAGCTTGTCGTAGTAGGGATGCATATTGGAGGATGGTGTAAGTGTGAATGAGAGATGCGGAGGAGCCTTGCTTACACTGGGGAGCCAGAAAACGAACATGATCCGGAGACCCTGGAACAAAGTAACACAAAAACAGTCTAAAAAGGGGGTCCAGTAATTGTACCATGTACAGAAACATATAGAACTGCGTTAGCATTATTGGGGGAACAACTGAAAGGAACGGGAGCAGGCCTGCTCTTGGCCGGAGAGTTATATCGTGACGTAGCAGAGATAGATTCAGGAACCTCCATTTGTGTTCTTGTTGGAAGATCTCTTGCGGGAGACTACTTGCCAATCCGGAAGCTGGATGTCAGGGTGGTTGCGGTGTAGCTCATTGAGTGGCGGGTCTGGGAGAATGCCCCATTGCCTCAGGGCCTGCATACCCTCCTCCATGGTAGTAAGACTGACATTCCTTCCATTGTGGGTGACTGACAGGGTTGCTGGATACTTCCATCTGTACATAATTTTGTGGTTGCGCAGTGCTTTGGTCACTGTTGCTAGGTTTTGCGGCATTGGAGGGTGTGTTGCGATCGGGCAACAATTGCACAGAAGAGTAGGGTGCTGGAAGGCTTCCTGTCTGTCGGGAGGCTGACAGAATCTTTTCTTTTACATAGAACAAAGTGAATTCTAAGTAGGACGTCCTTCGGGATCTCGGACAGGAGAATCCACAGGCTGCCTAAGCCTTCATGTCTATCTATAAGGAGATCTGTGGTTGACAAGGACGGCACTAGAGAGGAAAAGAGGGTTTGAGCAAATTGTAGCAGTTGGTCTGGCAACACTGACTCTGGGATTCCCCTGAGTTTGAGGTTGTTCCTCCTGGACCGATCCTCTAGGTCGCCCATTTTATTCTTAAGCCAGGCGATTTCTTCAGATTGGGACGTTTGGGCATCTACCATAGTATTGAATGACGTTGTCATATCACACATGGCTGTTTCAACCTTGTCCACCCGCTCTCCTAAGTCCTGTATCTCGGCTTTAAATTGGTGTACACAGGAGAGCATGTCAGAGTGGAGGGATGAGCGTAGGGATATTAACAAGACAGTATATGAGACCGGCTGGCCCAGGGTGGAAAAGGCAGCTATGGGATCAGGGTGGGATGCAGATCCTGAAGCCTGGGCAGAGCTTACCTCCATGCTTTGAGCCATGCTGTCCCTGACAGGAGAGTCCCTTCTGGCCTTGGACTTAGCTGGGCTGTGTGTGGATGGGGTAGAGGTCCCAGATGACCTCTCACTGTCTAGGCCGGAGGATGCAAGACCTTTGTGGCCCATATTCATTAGATGCTGGCTTTCTTGCTGGAATCGCAGGCCGGCGCCACCGCCATTTTATTGTAGCCCACGGCTCTGTGTGGTGAAGTAGCCATCTATTTTACTTGGCAGCGGCTGGTGTTTTCTGCAGCGTGTCATGCCCGGGGGATATCAGGAGAGCTCTTGGTAAAGATGGATGGCAGCTGTGTGGGTGGGGGAGCACGAGGTTCGGTGGTTTCCCCAGCGGTGGGGCGGAGCTCTAAAGAGATGCAGCCATCTGCAAGCGTGGTCGGCACGCCCATCGTCATTTTTGTTGTAACTGTAATTACACCTCAGTGTGATCTCCCCCAAACTAATGCAACCCATAAAGATGTCTATGCCTACATCTGTCATCATGTCCTGTTTTAATTTGAAATATATGCCACCCTACACTTGGCCTTCTTGGTCAAATTGCTGCTCCCACGTGGTAGTCCTCTGACAGAGCATGGCTCACTCAATGGCAAAACTCCAAATGTAGAAAGTGGGGCCACACACCACAATGACAGAGATCAAAAGGCTGGCTTCAGGTCAATTTCCTCCTATTGGACACACCTCTCTGATGCAGTTCACCCGGATAGGGTTTGGTGGTTGAGGCTTAATCTACCTCTTACTAAGCTCTACCAGGGTAAAATGCAAGGGATGTGTATTATGGGAGGAGACTTATGCCGCATACACACAACCGTTTTTCGGGTTCTAAAAAATAAAGTTTTTTTTATGTCATAAAAAATGTTAGTGTGGGCTTCAGAGCATTTTTTCTGGCCACATTTTTTTCCGAACATGCTCTATTTTTTCACGACGTTTTTAAGGTTGTAAAAAATGGTCGTGTGTGTGCTTTAACGACGTGAAAAATCCGTGCATGCTCAGAAGCAAGTTATGAGACGGGAGCGCTCGTTCTGGTAAAACTACCGTTCGTAATGGAGTAAGCACATTCATCACGCTGTAACAGACAGAAAAGCGCAAATAGTCTTTTACTAACACAAAATCAGCTAAAGCAGCCCAAAGGGTGTCGCCATCCGAATGGAACTTCCCCTTTATAGTGCCGTTGTACGTCACCGCGCTTTGCTAGAGCATTTTTTTTCACGATCGTGTGTAGGCAAGGCCGTTTTAATGATCGGGTTGAAAAAAACTGTTTTTTTCTAGACCCTTAAAAAATCTTTTTTTAGAACCCGAATAACGGTCGTGTGTACGCGGCATGAGTTGAAGCCAGCCTTTAAAACACTGTCATTGTGGTTAATTTTAACAGTGTGCATCCCTACTTTCTGTATTTGGAGATAGATAGAGATAGATATATATATCTATCTCTATCTATAGATATATAGGTAGATATAGATATTTTTCGCTTTGAACCAGTCAAATGGAAATCACCACTGTGGGAATCCTTGATCGTGGATTGTGTATAGAAGGGTCTTTCGCGCTACTAGTGAGTAAATAAAAATATCGGGAAGCTAAGAACTAATCAGCTGCAAAATCTAATAGTGTTCACCTTACACATACAAAATATGGATATAAATGTGTTCAAAGTGGACATGGTATGTATGATAAATAAAACCAACAAAAATGAGTATGTGCAAAAGTGCATGAGAACATACTACGGATGGGCAAAACATTACTTCATAGACTTTAGTATCCGAGGATTGGATTCCCCTACTTTTTGTCCATTGTATGGGACTCTTCCAGATCTACCCATCGATTGTCATTGCAATATTGAACTATATTTGCACATTTCTATAGCTTATTGCTCGTATTTGCACTTTTGTACATACTCATTTTTGTTGGTTTTATTTATCATACTTCCCATGTACACTTTGATTTTCATTGGTTATTTGTGACTTAGCTGGTGTCACATTGCACCATATTGCACTTTATTTGAGCATTTGCTGAATTCACCTTTTTCAGCAGGACTTTTTCTTCTTTCTAGCACTTTATATTTATTGCAGTTTGTACGTTTGTACATTGTGTTTTTTTAGCGCAAGATCACTTTTATATCCTTGATCCTAGATTTGTTCTTCTAAATATTCCAACTCAAAACAGAGAGGGTTGGCATTTAAACAGAGTAATAATTACAATAGAGTAAGAAAATAAACAAGGGCTGCTTCTCCATAGAGTCAACTTTACATCTATTAATGAAAAAACCTAAAGGCCTAACTCCAGAAATCTGAATAATTTATATTGCAGAGGCCACTACAGCCTAGAGATGATAGTGTGGTTTTATTTAATGCTGTAATTATCAGTTGCAGTATTACAAAAATATGAAAAATGTATATTCATTTGTCCACTTGTGAGCCACTTGTCATAAAGAACAGCTTGGCAAAAAAATGTATTTGATTTTTAGATATATAGAGAGCCTTGAGTGGGGCTTTAAAGTGGATATTGTGATTAAAAAAATATGTGCACTGTACTTTTTCTTTCGGACCTAAGTAATGTTAAAGAGGAGCTCATGTCTCTTGTATAAAATTTAGAAGTCAGCAGCTACAAAAACTTTTAATAAACAGTCACTCACCTTTCCCACGATCTGGCACTGTGTTCACCCCAGCTGTTTTCATCTCCCCTCATCTGTCCCGGGAACCTTAAGGCCTCATGCACAATGGACGTTTTTGGATGTTTTTACAGCTTTTTTTGGCAGTAGACGTTTTTTTCTGCAGTCATTAAACTCTCCATCATGTTATCCTATGTGTCCTTGCATAGGCTGTTATTAGCAGTTTTGGGCAGTGGTGTGGTGGGTTCTGAGGGACGTTTTTCAGCTGTAAAAACACTCTAACACTGGTAAAAACATCACTCTCTAGCATTTTTTAAAGTTTTTGATACATTGAAAAAGGAAAAAAAGTCTCCAAAAAAGTACACTAAAAACACAAACGTGGAAAAACGCTAAAAAAGGCTAAACGCTATTGCAAAAATGTTATTTTAACGTCCAGTGTGCATGAGGCCTAACTGTGGGCACCTGTGACAGTTTGCAGCTTCACAGCCAGGTGCCCACTGCGCATGAATGAGCCACGCTGCGCATTGTAAATGGTCCCGCAGTCTTCTAGGACCTATGACGTGTCCCAGAAGTGGGGAGAAGGACTTCTGCTCTTGACAGCTAGGTGGTCGAAGCGGTAGCAGGTTCCTGTAAAAATCAGGTACCCCCCTCCGCCTACCTCCTCAAAAGTTTAATTTCATACAAGAGTTGGGGAGGGGGCCTTAAAGCGGAATTTCCCTTTTTTGGGTTAAGCACCGATTTAATTACATGTGTCTAAACTCTACCACATGTGCCACAATATTTATATGCTGCTGTTGATACCTATGACACAGTCATCATGCTGATGTGTAGAGTATAACAGGTACAGTTAAGAAGCCTTCTCAAAGGCATCTTGTCTGAATTTAAAAAATGTTTTCAGAGGGAGAAGTTGGTCTTTTAGGAGCTGCAGTATACTGTTTTATGGGCCCTGCATGCATTTTCTCCTGCATTTGGAAAGACCTTTTTTTTCCAATGCAGAATCATTGTTAAAAAAAAACTATGAAATTGTTAGGGCTGAGAATTTTAGTTGCATCCCCTATGAACAAAGAAGCAAAAGCTATTGCGGTATGAGTACATACCTCTTAGAACTTTTTTATTATTTTATTTTAATTTTTTTTTTATCAATAAGATTTTATATCCCCATTGAACAAATAAAATCAAGATCAAACATCATAAAGCAAAATATGAAGTTAACAAGTTGTATCTCTCATAGACAACATGCCGTGTTAGGTTTTCAGATGTAAATTGTCATGGCATAAGATTTTGAAATGAAATTGTAAAAAAGAAAGGGAATAACAGAAAAATATAGAACACACTACAAGAAAAGGGAGTGAAAGTCAAATGGTAAATGGAGGAGGAAATTTAGGGAAAAAGTGTGGGTGATAAATATATGTTGTACAGCTTTACTATACATGCTGGTCTGCCAGCTAGTAATATAGCCCAATTGCTAAAATTCGCCAAATTGTTTATTGCTTTTGCTTAATAATTCTTATTTCCTTAGTTTCACGGTTTGACAATTTATTTCATTTTTTTCTTTTGTACTCTTTATTCAGTCCTCCCACTGTAATGATGCGAAGGAATTCCTGGCTTTCATGGTGTACTCATTCAGTATAAGGTTACTATGCCTTAAAACAATAGGTATTAGTCTCAGAACTGAAATCATCACCTATAGTTCAGTTCCTCTATGGTTAGTTTCACTTTATGCTTTTTATGGAGTTAAGTCACTGTGTGTAGCTATGTTCTGTACAACTGGTGGTTTTCATTCACTATTCATACTTCATTTATTCTTTGACATTTTGCTTCCCCAGTACACTCAAAACATTTTCTTTGAAGCCAGTTGCTGAAAGGAGTATTGGAAAAGTCTTGCATGGCATGGAGGGACTCACCTTGCTGTGCTTTATGCTCTGGATATGCTGGAGAATTTTTAAACATTTTAAGGGATATATCCAGTCTCAAAGCCCCATCCACATTTCTGTCGAATTGCAGTATCTATGATTACCCACTGTGCTTCTAGAATTGACCTCCACTTTAGCCATTTTACAGGGTTTTTGCTGTAAAGTAGGGAAAAGTATTTCTGATAATCAATAATCTAGTAATCGGATGGAGTGTGTGTCTTTATTAGATCACTTGGAATGTAATTGGCAGTATAATCTAATTAGAAAATAAAAGTCAAGTTAGGTTTAAATATACGTAGGTGAAAAAACATGATCTGATATTTTTTTAAACTACTTTAAACTTTATTAAAGTAGTTGTAAAGTCACATCAATAAATTCCTTATAATCTTTATTTTTATGGCCAGTAAGTGCAGTGTGTTTTTTTCTTTTTTCTTTTTTTAAATAACATTGCTAAGTACCTATTTTTAAACTGCTTTGCAGTCACATGTTCTCTCCTCGCTGATTACAGGGAGTCCAGTGAGAGGGGTTGATATTCCCTTTTGACATATGTGAGATACGTCGGAAGAGGAATATGTGCTCTCTCGCCTCCTGCCGATTTACACAGACCACGGAAATGAGAGGGAAGGGGAAATGAGGGAAATAGAGATGCTGCAGAGAGAGCAGAATTACAGAAAGATGTGAACTGACCCCAATCTGTCATGAATCTGCAGCCATAAATAGCGTGGTCAGTTTACAGACGGGAGCAGGCAGGATCATCAGAAACAACATGGCAATTAATTACATTGCGAGATCACAATGCAGTTAATCGGGAACACAATTTTTTTAGGTTTACAAACACATCAAATGAAAAACAAGTTCAGTATCCATTTTTGGTGCTCCTTGCATTTTAATTGCATTTGTTTGCATTCCTTTTATTGCACTGCCTTTTCAAGCTAACTACTGCAACCACACCAGTTTTTTCCTGGTTTCTGGAAAGCTACTTTGTTGCTCACTTGTAGTTCTGTGTATTGGGTAGCTGTGAAGGTTATCTGCTGAGCTCATATTTTTTTCACCAGGTAACCTTGGCATACCACCACTGGAGGAAAACATCATTGTAATATATTTGCCTGACTTCCAATTATTCTCACATTTCTATGGTTTGTAGCCGATGTTGGGAATAGGAGATACTGAGCCTTATTAAAAAAATGCATGATCAAATGAAGCCCTGGTTCAAATTGGTGCATTTTGACATGTGATTTGACATGTCAAATCACATGTCAAATTGGAGGCAATGGCGCTGTCCTAACCGGTGCAATGTAATTTCTGAACGAAAAACCACATACACTGTCTGAAAATTCCTTTCACCAAGAAGTTTTATATTCTGCTCCTTCGAATTTTTCTGTCACTGTGGTCGAAAACTAACGTTGATTTTTGCCCCACTAACAAATAGAAAATCAAACAAACGTTCTTTTTTTTTTTTTTTTAAGGAAGCTTTTCTCAAGCCAGCTGCCTATGACAAGGGAGTAGGGGTGCAACGGATCAAAAAACGTACGGTTTGGATTGTTTCTCAGATCAGAGTCACGAATCGGATCATTTTTCGGATCAGCAAAAAAAAAATGTTGTAACGTGGCTCAAGCACTTTCAGCATGTGTTTAAAGCCCTCGTTTTGCACAACCGAATATGGCCTCATGTCTGCACCTATAAACACACCGATGGCATTTGTGATGGCTTTAGCCCGGTCTGATTGTGCAACAAGGGGCTGCTTAAATGCTGCGCTGATGAGCGGTTGTTAAGCAGCTTTTGTTTTCAATTTCACTCCTGTCAGTGAAACACCAGGGTGATGTCGCTTCATGCGTGGCCATGCTTGATGCGTTTCCACTGTCATATGGCTTTTTTGTGCCACAGTGCCTACACACCATCACGGTTTTATCCACTAACCTCTTTCCTTCATCATTATATTTGACAGGGAAGCCAAAATGCTCTCATACAGGGGATTTAAATGACGCGGGGCATTCAAGCTCCTCCGTTCCTCCACTCGCCATGACTACGCTGTGTGTGGACTGAACATGCACACAACTTTTTCCCAGAAATCAATCCGCGGATCACACGTGTGCGGTTCGGATCAATATCTTCGGTTCGGATCGATGACAATCCGTTGTACCACTACAAGGGAGTCTGTCATACATAATATATTACAGTTCTGTCTTTAACCACTTAAGACCTGGACCATTATGCAGGTAAAGGACCTGGCCAGTTTTTGCGATTCGGCACTGCGTCGCTTTAACTGACAATTGCGCGTGCAATGTGGCTCCCAAACAAAATCTGCAACCTTTTTTTCCCACAAATAGAGCTTTCTTTTGGTGGTATTTGATCACCTCTGCGGTTGTAATTTTTTGCGCTATAAACAAAAATAGAGTGACAATTTTGAAAAAAATACAATGTTTTACTTTTTACTATAATAAATATCCCCAAAAAATCTACAAAGAAACATAATTTTTTCTCAGTTTAGGCCGATACGTATTCTACCTATTTTTGGTAAAAAAAAATCGCAATAAGCGTTTATCGATTGGTTTTCACAAAATGTATAGCATTTACAAAATTGGGGATAGTTTTATGGCATTTTTTTTATTACTTATGGCGGCGATCAGCGTTTTTTTTCGTGACTGCGACATTATGGCAGACACGTTGGACAATCGGGGAACAGACGATCACTGACATTGCCACAGTGAAGAACGGGGAAGGTTCTCCCCCTTCTTTAGCTTCTGTGACCGATCGCGGGACACTGGCGGCGATCGGGTTCGTGGGTCCCGCAGGCGCGGTCACGGAGCTTTGAACCGGGTCACGTGCGCGTGCCCCACGGCTGGGCTCTTAAACGCGACATATCTGTACGTGCCTGTGCTCAGCCGTGCCATTCTGCCGACGTATATCGGCGTTAGGCGGCCCTTAAGTGGTTAAATAACAAATATGATCTCCAAGTCTGATGATATTTACTAGATTCAACCTCTAATAGTATATACAGTATATCTCTTCTTTCTGTTATTCTCAGAGTGGATTGGAGATTTTGCTCCCTAACCAATATAGTTGGTTATTTATATTTACCACTGCATAGAGATATTTAAGAATAAATTGCCTTTTTTTTTTAAACTTTACATATTAACTATATTATACACACACTTTTTTTAGGGTTATTATCTGATTAATTTAAACAATAATCGGACAACTAATTGATTATGAAAATAATTGCTAGTTGCAGCCCTAGTTAGATACATATGCTGTACGTGTAGGCTGTTTCTATTTCCAGTGCAGCCTGGCTGAAATACTCCCTTGTTTACATTCCTATGTTTTGGAGGACATGGCACTCGCACCTAGTATTGCAGGAATGAGCATGCTTTAAGTTTCAAAAACCACACATGTACAATGTACTGTGCACTATCTATCCCACCAGTGGCTGAGCTCAGCTTTGTTGGGATAGGAGGAGAGAGAGAGAGCACTGTGCATGCATGAAAAAAGAAAGTATGCTTGCTCCTGCGATGCTGGGAGCGAACACCAACGGCTGCTGTGTCTTGCAATTAACTCAGGATGTAAAGATGTAAACCGTAAAGTACTTTGACCAGATTTTAAGAGGGACAAAAACATTCTACAGATATGGCATCTGGATCTAAGCAGATTTAAAAAATAACTGCACTCTGCATCTAAAACTACTGGAGTCCTTGTCTGTATGGGCCAGTTTCCGTAAAAACTAAACTCAGCCTTTAACAATGATATTTTCTTAAATTCTGCAATGCAATGTGACGGACTAGAAGAAATAAATCCCTATGAACAACACAAATAAGTTATCCCTCAATTTAATATATTATGTACAGTATGGGGTTGATGTACTAAAGGCAAGACTGTTCACCTTTCAAGTGAAGCTGCGTTTTGCAAGGGATTTATCTCCAGAGCTTTGTTAATCTGGTGAATCTTTGCCAACTTCCATCGTCTAATCATTCACAAACAACAATGCTTTTTTTTTTTTAGTTTCTTTGCATGTGATTGGGTATTTTTTTTATAACATGCAATTTCACCACATTTACTAAACACTACAATTCTTTTGCAAATCCAACAGTCTATTTGCCTATAGTAATTCAGCCCCTTTGGCTCCAGTTGAACATTTTCTAGAGCACAAACTCCAATGTGGGTTATGTTACGTACACTTCAAGTTCTGTTCATAGTATGGACCTTTATAGGTAATTATGGACTAGAATGGTTTACTTGGTCATAAGCTGAGTAAATGCTGAAAGCATTTTGAGACGTTAGTGTGTCAATATAATGCATCACATATTGCAAACTGTTATGTATATTTTTGTTGAGTTGTTGTTTTGACATACATTGCCCTGTTATGTAGTCATGTGTGACAGTGTAGTACTCTATAAACGAGCCCCACAATCTCTTAATTATCATGCATTTACCAAATATTGCCTTTAATTGACCTGTACATAATAACATTCCATTAGTGTTTTAAGGGCATATTATAGGTCCACTGGGTGCACAGCAATGACAAAACACACTCATAATCTCATTCAATATTTGAAAGGCCTGCATTGTTTCCTTTCCTCTTTCAATCCCTGCATGAAAAGACTTTAGCCTAAAATTAGCAGAAATGATAGCTAGTTAATGTATTACAGTGAGAGCCCTTAGCTTTGGTTTCCATGGCTCCTGAGATTGGCTCATTTGTTTTCTAGATGAGTAATTACTACACAATTAGAGTTGGCTAAAAATAAAGGAGCCCTTTGTTCCTGGCTATTCATTAATATTAATAAAAGATCTGTCCAGGCTACATAGTAAACAAGGAATGCAAATGTGTATACCCCCTGGCAGGATAGCTGTAGATTTATTAGTTCATGGCAAGCAGTCTCTTCAGCTTGTCTCTTGATTTCATATTTACCCTGTCATATGCTTGTGAAAACGCAGCATTATGGATAAGATTCACACACATTGGAACCGTAGATTAACCATTCACCTGGGTGGTCTCGTTTAATACAATCCATTTTTCAAATACCAGATGTTTAAGTTGAAAACCATTAAATAGATTACATGTTTCTTTGATAATCTCAAAATTCAATTACCTGATCTATCAGTTCCCCATTTTCCCAGCTGAAAATGATTGTCCGTGCTGCCTTTCCTAAGGTGTTATTTTCACCAGGGATGTTGAATTCACAGCTAACTAGCATGCATTCACACTTGGCATTACAGTACAATGCAGCATCAACCATGGACGTATACTCTTCCAAAGAGTAAATCAGGATCCTCAGCTTAATCTTTATTACACAGAAGTATCATTACTAAACTAAAATTAAAAAAATAAAATGTGTTGGATAACATGATTGGGAAACTGCCAAATATGATTTATATATGGGCACACATGTCAGCTTTTGCAATTTCTTCCTAAATATATTGCAGCAGAGCATCCTTCTAATACTGAAGTAGAAAGTGGTGGACTTTTTTAAAATTAGGGAGGGCTTGAGTGTTGGTGTGAGTTTGGAAGATGTTGGAAGCGTTGAGTGATGCATGCAAACTTTTGGGAGAGAACATTTATGATGATCCATTATTGATTTCCATAGAATATTCAGTTATTCATGTGCCCCTGCAAAGCAGCCAAAAAATCTAAATTGTAAGCGCCAGTTTTTTTTAAGTATGTTATTGTAAAGCTTAAAGCGAAGTTCCACCCTAAAAAACTTGTTTTTACATATTTGCAGTCCTTTCATAGTATTAATAAACATTTGTGGGGAAAGGCGGATCACATCTGTGTTGCCATAACAATGGGCGAGATCTTCCTGCGTTGCCGCCTGTTGTTATGACAACTTTCTAAACAACTTTCTAAACATGGCGGGCGAGCATCGCACACATGCGCGAGATACATGCTGGTTATACAAGTAGTAGTTGCGATTGGGCTTCGCATGCCCACAATCATCATGGCAATGGGTAGAAAAGAATTTTCTTAATTGTAAGTATAAAAAATATATAAAATTCAGATCCACTAGCAAACAAATATAAAGTTTATTTTGGTTTTTAATAGAAAGAGAGAGAGAGACTTGTAAAGCGCAACACATGCAAACTGAATTGCCTCTGGGCGCTGTATCCATTTCATGGGTAAGGAACCCCTTGACCTCAGAAGAGATGGGTTTTAATCTTTCTCCTGAAGGCCAAGTGGTCCGACTCCAGTCGGATGGTGGTTGGTAGTGCATTCCACAGGCGAGGTCCCTGGACTGCAAATCTTCGATCTCCTTTGGACTTGTATCTGGCCTTGGGTATCTGGAGGAGGTTTTGATTGGTGGATCGCAGAATGCGATTGGGGTTATGGGCTTTTATTTTTTCGCATAGATATTGTGGGGCGTTGCCTTGAATACACTTATGTATTAGGCAGAGTGCCTTGAAAGTGATTCTGTCTTTTACTGGCAACCAATGAAGGGATCTCAGTGAAGGTGAGATTGATTCCCATGTTTTTTTCCCAGTCACTAGTCGAGCGGCCGTATTTTGAACGACTTGCAGACGAGTGATTTGGTATTTGGGGAGTCCTAGATAGAGGGCATTTGCGTAGTCGAGTCTGGAATTGATGATTGTTCCCACCACGACTGCAATGTCCTCTTTCGGGATAAAGGGCGTGAGTCTGCGTAGTAGGCGCAGCAGATGGTGGGATCCGCTGACTACTGACCCTATTTGTGCATCCATTGTCATGTAGGTATCGAAAATGACTCCGAGACTTTTGACTTTGGTGCTAGGGGTGATAGTTTTACCCAGAATGGGTGGGGGAGTCCATGTTGACGCGGGGTGATTTTTCCGGTTAGCGTGAAACAGGAGAAGTTCTGTTTTCGAACCATTGAGTTTAAGATAACTGTTTTTCATCCAGTTATCTATTAGAGTGAGGCATTTCTCTAGTCCAAGAAAATGATCCTTTTTGTTGCAGATGCGGAAATACAGTTGTGTGTCGTCTGCATAGGAGTGGTAAAGTAACTTCTGGTTACTGATGATTTCAAAGAGAGGGCGAAGATAGATATTAAACAATACGGGCGATAAGGGAGATCCCTGAGGGACTCCGCATGACACTGTACGTTTTTCAGAAGTGAAAGACCCCAGTTTCACTATTTGTGATCGGTTTTCCAAGAAGGAGGAGAACCAGGGTAAAACACATTCAGCGACTCCGGCTAGCCTAGCCAGTAGTAGTCCGTGGTCTACAGTGTCAAAAGCCGCACTTAGGTCCAGCAGTATCAGGAGACAAAATTCTCCTTCATCTGCGGCCTCTAGAGCGTCATCCCATATTTTGAGCAGCGCCGTTTCTGTTCCGTGACCCGGACGGAAGCCTGATTGAAACGGATCGAGTAATTTATGGGTGTCTAAATGCAGTTGCAGCTGTTGTACATTATGATGGAATGCCTGAAAAAAAAATTGTGGCCGGAACTCTGCTTTAAGCAATGTATTATTTTATGATAAAGGTCTAGCTACCAACAGTCTCTTATCTAGATGGATGTTACCTCTTTAACCACATCATCTCCCACACCTGTATACCCCCTATGGGGCAGAGCAGTTTTCTGCTATGGTCTTGTTTATTCCATTATATAACTTTGTCATTACCTAGGAAAACAATGCAATACACATATTGTTGTTTTAAGGACAACCCAGCCTTTCTTTTAATGATATTGTCTTGCTAAAAAGTAGGGCTGTGGAAATTAACTATTAATTCTTCGATTAATCTTAAATTTTTTTGATCGATCAAAATTTTCTTGATCGATCAAAATTCTTTTGATTGGTACTCACCTCTGCGCCGGCTTCAGGGAGTTCTGTCGGAGATCCGGTGATGTCACGCACACCGGCGGGGCTTGCCGTGTCCATCTGAAGGGCTCCTTTAATGTGCCTTCATATCTGCATGCCGGCGGGACCTTACTGTCTGCCACACGCAAGGGCTGCCACACTTCCCTCTATCACTTCCCTCTATCAACCTGGGATTCTACAGCCATCCACTGGGAGTTGTGATAGTTCCCTTCACGGGACATCTACATGCCGACGGACTGATGTTAACCTCTCCTCATCTGGATTCAGCAGTGGTATCATTGTACACATTTTTATACCAGTATCCTACTTAGCTACATGTTTTTATGACTGCTTTTGCTACCGTTTGGTATTACTCGCACCATTTTTACAGTTTATGTAGCTACATCGATTTTATCTCTAGTGCAATATTTATTTTCTTACTTGAAGACTATAAAAGTTTTAATGCTTTTCCCATCGAGCGCTGCCTTTGTGTGTTTTTTGTATCCTGCTATCCATTTTTCCAGTGGTTGGTAGCTGCACTGGGAATCAGCCTGTAAGGAGATCAGCTAAAAGTAGTTGGATCTGTATGTGCGTTATAATTAATCAAAATTAGTCCATGAATCGTTAAAAAAAAAAAACGATTAATCGAACACAAAAATTTTGATCAGTAACAGCCCTACTAAAAAGCAATAAAACAAAAAAGTTCTGGTTGAAAAAAAAACATTAACATTTAAAAAATGTGTCAAAAGTGTGAGATCTGTCCATTGCAATATCAATCCTGATAAAAATTGCACATTGCCACCATTACTTGTAAAAAAGAAAAAATAATAATAAAAATGCCATATATCTATCCCCTATTTTGTAGATGTTATAAAGTTTGCGCAAAATATCAATATACGCTTATTGCGTTTTTTTACCAAAAATATGTAGAAAAATACATAGCCTAAATTGAGGAAGAAATGTGGTTGTTTTTTTTTTTTTTTAATGGATATTTATTATAGTAAAAAGTATTGTCTTTTTCAAAATTGTCTGTCCTTTTTTGTTTATAGCGCAAAAATAAAAAAAACGCAGAGGTGATCAAATACCACCAAAAGTAAGCTCTATTTGTGGGGAAAAAATTAAATTTCATATGGGTACAGTGTTGCATGACCGCGCAATCGTCATTCAAAATGTTACAGCGTGGAAAGCTGAAAATTGGGCTGGGCAGGAAGGAGGTGAAAATGCTCTCCATTGAAGTGGTTAAAAGTGTAATGCCGCATACACACGATCGGTTCGTCTGATGACAACGGTCTGATCGACCTCAATGCTCTGTCAAATTGGGCGACTATGTGGCAGATGAGATTTAATGTTGATAAATGTAAAGTTATATATGTAAAGAATATGCATGCATCATACATACTGGGGGGATCCGTAATGGAGACGGATCTGGGAGTTTTGGTCGATCATAAGCTCAATAATAGCATGCAGTGCCATGCTGCGGTTTCCAAAGTGAGCAAAGTCCTTTCTTGTATTAAGAGAGGTATGGACTCCAGAGAGAGAGATATCATTTTGCCCCTGTTGAAATCATTAGTAAGGCCTCATCTGGAATATGCAGTTCCGTTTTGGGCACCAGTTCTCAAAAAGGATATCGGGGAACTGGAGAAAGTGCAGAGAAGGGCAACCAAATTGATAAGAGGCATGGAGGAGCTCAGCTATGAGGGAAGATTAGAGGAACTGAATTTATTCACTCTTGAGAAAAGGAGAATAAGGGGGGATATGATTAACACGTACAAATATAAAAGGGGTCCATATAGTGAACTTGGTTATTCACTTTACGGTCGACACAGGGACACTCTTTACATCAAATAGAAAAGAGATTTTATCTCCAAAATACGGAAAGGTTTCTTCACAGTAAGAGGTGTGAAAATGTGGAATAGACTCCCTCCAGAGGTGGTTCTGGCCAGCTCAGTAGATTGCTTTAAGAAAGGTCTGGATACTTTCCTAGATGTACATAATATAACTAGATACCAACATTTATAGGTAAAGTTGATCCAGGGAAAATCCGATTGCCTCTCAGGGTATCGGGATGGATTTTTTTCCCCTGCTGTAGCAAATTGGATCATGCTCTGCTGTTTTTTTTTTGCCTTCCTCTGCATCAACTGTGGGTATAGAATTGGGCATATGGGATTGTACGATATTATTATTATTATTTTTTTTTATGGTTGAACTAGATGGACTTGTCTTTTTTCAACCTGACTAACTATGTAATAATGTGACTATGAGGGCTGCACTCCGCTCATTCAAAGCTTCAGCTTTGCCATCAGGGGATTGAACACACTTTGAAACCACTACAGGTTTGACTTTGAGTGACCTACTTACTAAAACCTTTCCCTTGCTTTCCGTGTCTTCCAGACACTTGGTCGTCACTGCAAGTTGCTCCTTCAGTAAGTCTTTCTAACTCTGCCTTTTTCCTCTTTTCAGATTCAATATGTAGAGCATTCAGGAAGTGCAAACCAAACACAGCAACTACCCACATCTCTTCCTTACTGAATCCAAAGCCCTTAAGACTAAAATATGTGGAAAGATCAGAGACTCCATCACCCCAAGCTCTGTTCAAAAGAGAAGCATACCTAGCAAGCTCCTTATTAATAGACATTCACTGACTATCTCTGGACCAGGTAGAAAGGGTGCACGCCATCTCCTCCTGAACACCCAAAACCTTTGCAGCCTTACTCTTTCTAAACAGTGTAGTCAGCATTTTTCCATGACAGAAAACAGGTCTGCTTCAGATGAGCTTTAGAAAAAAATCCCAGACGAGCCCCCAAATGTTTTGCTTGGTGTCTCTTAAAGGTTCTTGTGGTAAAAGCCAAGGAAGCTTAACCCTCTGTAGTGTAATAATTTGCTTTACTGAACATCAAAAACTGCACATAAAACTGCAGGATATACAATTAACAGCATGCAAAGTATAACAAAATATGCCTACAATGTACAAACTACCTTCCTAGTAAATAAGCATGTACAATATGTGTAGAATACGTTTACTAAACCGCTACTCAACTTAGAAATGGAATCCAGATGGAAACCTCTTTGTGGTTCGTTGCTCATAGTCCAACTCAAAACTTTCCTCCAAAGTCTTCATAACACGTTTTGCCTTATTGTCTTCCAAAACAACTCTGTCCTTTGCCTGACCACATGCCTGTTCAAAGCCTTCCCCTCGCCCTATCTTCGTCTTACATAATATCCTGTAAAGAGCTTCCTCCAGTCCAAGTGTTTCATTTGCGTATCAATAGCAGGAGCCTTAGCTTCCTAAAACAGCACATGGTCTTAAAAATCTAACTATGCTAAAAAATCACCCACATATATCCATATCAACAAAGGGCCCCAGTTTTTTTTTTTTTTTTACCTTATGTGTAATATGAAGAACAGACTATCCCAAATTCCTTCTGCTTTATCACCTTGTTAGGATAAACATTTTGATTTATTACTACGAATATGACATTGGTGAAGATGCAAGATGATAAATGTAATATTTAGCATTTGAGTGATTTATTTAATCTTGAGAATGATTGTTTTGGATACTGGAAAATTGGTTTATTTAAATAATGCACATTGATGGTAGTTATAGCAATCAAGGATGAATATGTCTTTAATTTCATTATATTTTGCTCAAAGGTCTAGAGCCAAGCACTGTGTCCAGTACAATGCTTTTCCTGATTGTCCAACATATATTATCTGGACGATTTGGCAAAATTATCTGGAAGCTTTTTGTCTTCCTAGGCAGTGACCTTCGTTATTCTTTATTGCTTATTATTCAATCATTGCCCTAGATTTGCACTTGATTACTTCCCTATTTTATTTGTTTTTATAGATAAAAATGTGGCTAGGCAATGGACATTTAAAGTTGCATTCTGGGATAAGCAAATATTATCTACATACAAGAGGCATATGTATTCTTGAATTTTGGTGTGCTTGTGTCTTTTTATTCTGTGCAGCAATCTAGTGTGAAACTTTATTCTGTGCAGGAGCTTCCTGTAGTAAGACCAGTCACTTCTTCCCTCGGTCCTTGTGCAGGCTGACTAGACTTGTATCTGCCTCCTTTTTGTAGTTTTCTGTGGAGAGGCCTGCTGGGTCCCTCCCAAAATTCTTCTTTCTGTACAATCGATGTCCAACACAGTAATGATATCACCACTACTTTTTCAAAGTGATAGCTAGGTTTGTAAAAGCATTTGGTGCTTACAAAGTAGAAATTTTCAATTGTGGTTATTGAGTATAATTAATTGAGCATTTTTGTGCTCAAAGTTCAGCTTTGACTATTTACATATTCTTAACAGTTGGTAAAAAAAGCTTCAAAACAACCCATCACTGGAGTAATTAATTCTGAAAGTGTTGAGAAAAAAATCTTTCACTTCTTTTTCCAAACATAGGATCAATTTGTTCCCAGCTGTGAGTTGACAGCCTGCCAGCCTTCTAGTATGAAATGTAAACACAGTGCATGTACACAGGAAGGAGAGCAGAGTGCAGAACCCCTACTTTAGGTTTCGTTCACACTAGTGTAAATTTACATGTAACTTGAGCCACACAGAATTTAATGACAATGGAAATCGCATTGTTTTCAGTTCACATCAAAGAATTACACTGGATCTCTTGTGTCTGCGACTTTAGAGGGCTTTTTTGAAAGCTTTTTGTTCCCGCTTTTAAAAACTATGAACTGAAAGTTGTGCCCAAGATTACAAAATAAAAAACATAGGCAGAGAGCAAAGACTAGTGGCTAGAGTTTTCTGTGGTTTCATACAGCTGATCTTTCCACATTACTGGCTTACTATAGTACCCTGTTTTTCAGTGTGTCTATTTGTGGCAGTGGGTTATAAGCTAGTCTTATACAGTATCTGCCTATATTTCAAAGTACAGCATTTCTCAAGTTCATGTTAATATACTGTGTATGCCATCTTTTTAAGCCACCAAAATCCATCCAAGTATACATCTGACCAGTTGCAAGTTATTTAAAATGGAGCTCCACCTAGAAGCGGAAGATCCTTTTTTTTTTTTTCGTACCTAGTTGTGACAGGTACCCGCTCCCTTTCTGTTTTGGATTGCCTAGGCCTCCCTGCAGCCTTCTGGGGCATTTTTTCATATCCCCGAATACTGTCTGACCATTCAGGAGGTGCAGCCCAACTTCTACCTGGCTGTGAAGCCACAAGCTGTTACAGATGTGTGCCCACAGTTGAAGTGACAGGGGAGAGGAGAGGGAGAGAAGCGACAGCTCAGGTGAGCACATCGCTGGATCCTGTGACAGGTGAGTGTCCCTGGTCGCACGGAAAGAGCCCAAAGAGGTGCTGTTGGGCGGTGGGAGGGGAGGAAATGTTCTCTTACACCACCTGTAAAAGCAATATAGTGGCAAATCAGCTTCTAGGCTGGCTTTTACAAGAGAGGGAATCGGCAGCTGATAAAAGATATCTGGATGATGCCTGTAGCTACAGGCATCATTCAGACATCACCACAACCTAAGGATGTCATATGACGCCCTTCCGCCGGAAATGGTTATGTACCTCAGAGCTCAGACTGAAAGAATATGAAGCAGCACAAGGAGAAAATCAGTTGTGTTGCAATACTCATGTGATGAAAAATGAGTGATAAGGGAAAAGTCATCAGACTTCTGCTTCTTATTTTTTCACTGCCTAATCACAGGCTACATTGACAGATCTAAAGTCTATGTAAGGCACAAACTTTTTACATTTTGGATAAACTAGGGTATAGTTAGGGCCCTTTTTAAGTTTGGTTTTTGCTGCCCTTGTCCCTTCTGGGAGATTTCCCTTCACTTCCTAGCCCAAAGACACTGCAGGAATTAGGAAGTAATCTTTCAAACATGATAGGGTATCCCGCCTTTAACCACAACAGGTTTCCCCATTGGAAGTTTCCCTCACCTCTTGTTCCTCAGTGCATGCAGTTTGGATTGCTCATCACTTTCTGGAGACAGTGAATACCAGAACAAAACATGGGGGTAAATCTTCTCAATGTGCACAAAAAACAACAGTAAAATCCAGACAGGGGTTATAAGCCTTCCATGTTCTATGCAAAACGTAAAACTTTGACTTTAAAGAATAAACGTAACTTTTATTAAGAAAAAAAAACTGAATACCCTCGGGGTGAGGAATGCACTACCTGGCTCTGCTCTAAAGGAATCACTCCTTTGTTAGATTATATCTTTTACAGGTCTGATTCTGAATGGGAGTGACTTTTTCATTCTCAATCAGCTGATGCAGTTACAAGGTTCTAATGAAGAGAGTAGCAAGGTCTGCATCCCTTTAGAAGTGATTAACCTGTTAGGAATATCCCACCAAAACTGAAATTGCTGCTGCTGAGGATCCCTAAAATCTGATTTGTATCTTAGTGCAGACTTCTGGGAAAATCAGTGAGCCAATCACCCAAACAAAAAATTACATCTCTGGGGACACCTCCAGGTTGTCATATTTTGCTGAATGTTACAGAAAACTACAGTGCTGCAGATTGAAAAGAGAAGGTAATTTTTAATAACAATAAATTACAATATGGCTTGTGTTGCAATTGTATATCCTATATGATTGTTTTTATTTGCAATAACTTTCCCCACAAAAGTGGAGCTACCCTTTAGGTAGCCAGCCAGAAAGTCCATACTATTTGAGGACTATGATTATGTTCTGCATCCCTACTTTTCAAACATTTTATTCAAAAAATAATCCCATATTTTTCAGTTCTGCTTACTACCATCACTACTACTCAGGATTTTTATTTATTTTTATTGTTTATACGCTGAATGCCCATCTCTGTTTTTCTTCTGCTCTGTTGAAAAGATCAACAACACACATTGTGACAGGAAGTTGATTTTTATTTTCCTGCATTTTTCCCTACAGTAAATGTAACGGTTGTTCAAATTTCACCTCAGAGTCAGAAGGGGGGATATTGATATTGATGTCTGAGCTTACAATATCCATGCCACCGAGGGAGCATGGACACAAAATGCCACATGTAATATTAAAGCAAGAAAGGGAGACACAAAACAACATCTGCACCAATGCAAAAGCACTATCTAATGGAAGAAAACTTCTGTGAGGTCGACATTTGTTTGTTGCTGAGGATCTAATTAGAAACACGAGAGGGAGCTGGATGGCTGCTTTGCTTCGCTAATTAGCGACATGCACGAAGACCACTTTGAACTTCAAGGACACAAAGCTATTAGCGCTTACATCAAAAATGGATTAAACCTCTGTGCTTTTATAATGATTAAAGATGAGCCACTCAAGTGGAAATCCTTTTGTAAAGGCTGCGACAAGAGCCCCGCCGTCTGATTGCAGCTTCTCATTTTGTGAATGCTTCCAGGGTAGGTTTAGCCCCTCCAACCTTGGGCTGAAGTGACACCAATAACTTGTGATATGGTAAATGTGATTAGGCAATAAATATTGAACACTGAAAAAAAATGTGTTTCAATTGAGACAGAGCTTATTTCATTACAGCCATGAGTGCCGGCTGGAAATGAATGTAGCATTAAGACTGATTTCCTTTCATTTCGCCTATGGCCTGGATGCTTTTTTTCTCCAGCAAGGAAGGAAGACACTTTTCATATTTTTAAATTTTATTTTTAGATTGAATCAAACAGTACATGCAGTTCTAAAATGAAATGATGTATTGAGCGTTCTCTTGCCTCATAGCTTTATAGGACAAATTATACTAATCACCCACTCTTCAGTAGTTTCAAGTATTTGATGGGAGATCTACAGTATGTGTGTTGGTTGTATGAGTTAATTTAGTGCTCCTGGGACCTGAGCTTGACCTGCTTTACATGCACTGGAATGACAGGATGACCTTTAAGCCATGTGATCGCTTCACAAGTGTTCCATTGCTGCATTAGATGATCCATACCCTGGAAGACTAAAGTTAACCTATTCTCATTGTTTTCTCTGAAGTCATGGATCATTTATCCTATGGGAGCACATCTACTTCCTGTATTACTGTTGAAGTAAGAAAAAACATACATGACCTAGGAAGCAGGGGTGCAAAACTAAATGAGTCATACAATTAAACACAACATCTGTACTCACAATTACAAGTAATCTGCTGTAGAATTTTTATGTCTTTAGAATAAATTAAAGCATAACACTCCATCTAAAATTAGTGAAGGCTGGAATTATAGGTTAGTATAGTTTGTGGTTTGTGTTTTTTTTTTTTACAAAAAAACTGTGGTTTACTTAAACAAAGAAGAAATGATCTGGGAACTATAAACAAACTTTATGTTTAAACACAGTTCTTCTGCTTCTACAATTAAGCCCCACAAAGGGCGAAAGGCATCTGAGGAAGCCATCTTTTACCCATCTCATTCACATGTATGCAACAGGGAGTCGGTGTCTATGCAAACAGCCACCGCTTTGTTTAAGTCACAGTTCTTCTTTTTTTATAAATGTATGTACATTTCTTTATCGTACATCACGGGACACAGAGCGGCATTCATTACTATATGGGTTATATGGAGTACCTTCAGGTGTAGACACTGGCAATCTCAAACAGGAAATGCCCCTCCCTATATAACCCCCTCCCATAGGAGGAGTACCTCAGTTTTTCCGCCAGTGTCTTAGGTGTTAGTCATGGTTTAGCTTGCCTCCACATCCTTGGGATTAGGTGAGCTAACCGGTTCTGTCCAAAAAAGCCTCAGCGCTAAAGTGGTCAGTAACCGGACCCCAAACCCTTGGGGTATAGCCCATAATGCTTTTCTTTTTAGAGAGCTGGACCCTGGGCCCAGAACTTAGAAACCTTTGGGTACCTAATGTTTCTGTTGCCAGAGTGCTATATGGGCCCAGGACAGTGGATCCTTCATAGGAACCCAGGGCCTGAAGGTCTAGACATCCCCACCGAGATGGGGGAAGATTGGGCCTCTTGCTTGGCAAAGTCCTGCGGCATGGAGCAGGTAAGTGAGGGGAAAAACTTGCGGAACTTGGTTCTTAGCAGGTTTTTTCTGGGGGGTCACAGGGGACATGCCTAAAGTTATGCACTGCATCTGGCAAACTAGTCACATATCATAAAGATAGGATGGCTCTATATGTATTATTCCCCATAAGATGTGACCTCCCTTGTAGTGTTGGAAAAGCATTGAGTGGGGCCTGTGATATAAAAGTATATGTGTGTGTCAGAGAGCTGTGCTTACCTGCAAGCCTCCAGGCGATGCTCCATTCAGTCTTCCTCCTCACGGCCTGCAAAGCAGGCAAAACGCCGACCTCCTCATGGTTCCAGGCTGCAGTTTGCTGGAGCAGAGAGGTCCCTTCCTCCCAACCCCACCCCCCCCCTGTCGGGAGGGGCATTTCCTGTTTGAGATTGCTGGGGGGGAAGGGCGGGTCAGTGGCTTAAGGAAGGGGCGGCCCTTCCTTGTTTGTTCCATATAGCTCATTCAATACTTTGGAACTGAGGAGGAAAGACCAGAACGGCAAGCACGGGGCGCCGAGGACACACAGTGGCCAGAAAGAATATTGCAGTCTTCAGAAAGACTGTTTTCAAGCCTAGGAATAGGCTGTTTCTTTTCCATCTCATAGTTTTTCTTGCAATACTACTCAGGGGGACAGAATGTTTTTTCTTTCCTAGATTTGAAAAAAAAAAAAAAGATTTTTTTTTTTTTGAAAAAAAAAAAAAAAAAAAAAAGTGTCATCTAGGGGAGAGGAAGCATTTTTTATCCCCCAAACAGGTGTTTGGGCATTTAACTATTTATAAGTCCCAGGTACCAATAAGTAGCAGGTGTACCTCGGTATTGTACCATGGCATCAAAAAACAAGGGTACAAGAGGTGGGGATTTCCCCAGAGAGTCTGAGGTCTCGGACAATGCTATGCCGCTGCTTTCCCCACAGGGAGCCTTGGGGCCATCGGGATCTGGGGCTGGAGCTGACGCGGGTCAGTCCAACCCTAAGATGGTCACGGAGGAGGTATTACTCACCTCTTTAAAAGAGATGCAGAAAAGCATGGGTAAAATGATAGCCGCAGCTATGCGGGGCAGTAAGCGGAATAGATCTCCGTCGCCCGAGCGCGGACCCTCAGAAGAGGAGGTCCTTTCCTCAGGGGAATTGGACGACCTCTTGGACAAGGACCAAGTAGGTTCAGGGATCGAAGATCCGGATACAGAGGAGTCTGGGGCAGTCTCCCTGAGGGAGAGCTGGTGGATTCAAGGATTGTCGGACTTGGTCCATAGGGCATTCAACTTGCCAGTACCAGATCTCCAGGTATCGACGGTTTCAGCTTTGGGCTCACTGAGGGCGCCTCAAAGCAATGCTGTGTTTCCGATCCATCCTCTATTAGAGGGAGTTTTGTTCCAAGATTGGAACAAGCCAGATAAGATCTTCTTACCACCTAAGAAGTTCTCTGTCCTATATCCTATGGAAGAAAAATTTTCCAAAAGATGGGCTACTCCTGCAGTGGACGCAGCCATCTCATGTGTTAACAAATCGTTAACATGCCCTGTAGAAAACATACAGGTGTTCAAGGATCCAGTTGATAAGCGCTTGGAAGCACTACTTAAGAACTCCTTCACTACTGCAGGGGCAGTAGTACAGCCAGCTGTGGCTGCGATTGGGGTCGCTCAAGCATTATCGGATCAATTTAAGCAGATGCTTAAACTTATTCCTGCCCAGCAGGCAGAAGAATTTTCGGATGTCCCTAAGGCCATATGTTTTACGGTAGACGCAATCAAGGATTCTATCCAGCAAGCGTCACGTTTATCGTTATCCCTTATCCATATGAGAAGACTCTTATGGTTAAAAAGCTGGGAGGCTGAGCCCCCATGCAAGAAGCTCCTGGTAGGGTTCCCCTTCCATGGAGGACGACTCTTCGGAGAAGACCTAGATAAATACATTCAGACCATTTCAAACGGCAAGAGTACTCTCTTGCCAACTAAGAAGAAGGTTCAGGGGCCTGCGTTTAAACGACAGTATTCCCCTGGGCAGGGGCCCTCTAATGCCAAGCAGTATCGACGGCCTCCTGCAAAAGCAAACTTCGGCTTCAACAGCAAATCACAAGGACAGGCTGTTAGAGGCAAAAGGCAGTGGTTTCGCAAACCAGCAAAACCAGCCCCCAAGCCAACCTTATGAAGGGGCGCCCCCACCCACGAAGGTGGGGGGAAGGCTGCGACTCTTTTCAGAGATTTGGGAAGCCAGCATTCCCGACGAGTGGGTACGGTCTTCCGTGGCCACAGGCTACAAATTAGATTTCCTAAGGTTTCCTCCTCCTCATTTCCAGGAGTCGAGGATTCCAAACGATCCGCCTCGGATTCCGGCCAGTCCTGGAACAGGGGCTGGGTTTCTACTCCAACCTATTCATCATCCCCAATGGAGATGTCAGGCCAATTTTGGACCTAAAGATGGTAAATGCATATCTAAAGATCCGCTCATTTCGGATGGAATCCGTGCGGTCAGCAGCTGCCACACTCCAGAAGGACGACTTCATGGCGTCCATAGACATAAAGGATGCCTACCTTCATGTTCCAATTTATCAGCCACATCAAAGATATCTACGCTTCATGGTGGCTTCGCGTCACTTCCAATTCGTGGCGCTTCCCTTCGGGTTGGCTACGGCCCCCCGGGTGTTCACGAAGGTCCTAGCTCCGATCCTAGCCAAGCTAAGGATCCAAGGGGTCACGATCCTAGCATACCTGGACGACCTCCTAGTCATAGACCACTCGTCTCCCGGCTTGGAGCGAGCAGTGGCCCTCACGGTCCAATACCTCGAGAGGTTCGGCTGGGTCCTAAATCGAGAAAAGTCAGCTTTCCAGCCCACAAGGCAGTTGGAATATCTCGGCATGAGATTAGACACAGAACAACAAGGAGTGTTCCTACCTCTGAGGAAGGTAAAAGCCATCAAGGAATTAATCCTACTGGTTCTAAGCAAGAAAGAACCGACTATTCGCCTATGTATGAGGTTACTAGGCAAGATGGTGGCCACGTTCGAGGCGGTACCATACGCCCAGAGCCACACTCGCATCCTACAGGCAGCCATCCTGTCAGCATGGAGCAGAAGGCCACAGGCCTTGGATATCCCGTTGCCGCTCTTATCAAGAGTCCGACAAAGTCTGTGTTGGTGGTTAGACCCTCAGAATCTACTGAAGGGGAAGTCTTTCAGCCCAGTGGCTTGGAAGATAGTGACCACAGACGCCAGCCTGACGGGCTGGGGAGCAATTTTGGATGGTTGCACTCGCCAAGGTACTTGGGCAAAGCCAGAGAAGCAGTTGCCCATCAACATCTTGGAGCTCAGAGCTGCTCGACTAGCCCTCAGGGCTTGGACGTCAAAATTGCAGGGGTTCCCGGTGAGAATTCAATCAGACAATGCCACGGCCGTGGCATACATAAATCACCAAGGGGGAACCAGGAGTCAAGCCGCTCAGAGAGAGGTGAGCTTGATTCTCCTATGGGCAGAGGCGCATGTGCCATGCATATCGGCAATATTCATTCCAGGAGTGGACAACTTTCAGGCGGACTTCTTAAGCCGCCAGACTCTATGGCCGGGGGAATGGTCTCTGCATCCACAAGTCTTTCAAGCACTCTGCCAAAGATGGGGAGTGCCGGACGTGGATATCATGGCATCGAGACTCAACAAGAAACTAGACGGGTTCATATCCCGCTCAAGGGATCCGATGGCCTGCGGAACCGATGCGTTGGTTTGCCCTTGGCATCAGTTCAAACTTCTTTATGCGTTTCCCCCGCTCCAGTTACTACCCCGCCTGCTGCGCAGGATCCGGGTGGAACACATACCAGTCATCCTGGTAGCTCCAGCATGGCCCAGAAGGGCATGGTACTCACTCATCCTAAAGATGGTAGTGGGAGACCCTTGGACTCTTCCTCTACGGCCAGACCTGCTATCGCAAGGTCCGATCCTCCACCCTGCCTTACGGCATCTAAATTTGACGGCCTGGAAGCTGAATCCCTGATTCTCAGGGGTAGAGGTCTGTCTCAGAAAGTAGTCTCTACCCTAATCAGAGCCAGGAAACCGGTCTCTAGGGTGATTTATTACAGGGTCTGGAAGGCCTATGTAGGCTGGTGTGAGTCCAAGCGATGGCTTTTCTCGCAAATTTACCATCGATAGAGTATTAAGTTTTCTCCAGCTAGGAGTGGATAAAGGATTGGCATTAAGCACAATCAAAGGACAGATTTCTGCTCTGTCAGTGTGGTTTCAGCGGCCGCTGGCCACCCACTCGCTGGTTAAGACCTTCCTTCAAGGGGTCTTACGTATTAGACCTCCAGTTAAATCCCCGCTTTGTCCGTGGGATTTAAATCTTGTTCTGTCAAGTTTACAGAAACAACCGTTTGAGCCGTTGGCTGAAATTCCTTTGGTTCTACTGACAAGGAAGTTAGTATTTTTGGTTGCCATAGTTTCCGCAAGAAGAGTTTCGGAGCTAGCGGCCTTATCCTGTAAGGAACCATATCTTGTTTTTCATAAGGACAGGGTCGTTCTCCGCCCTCATCCTTCCTTCCTACCGAAGGTCATATCCAGTTTTCATTTGAACCAGGATTTGGTATTACCATCCTTCTTCCCTAAACCTACTTCCAGAAAGGAAGGGTTGCTGCATACCTTGGATATTGTCAGGGCCATGAAGGCCTATCTTAAAGCTACAGAGAAGATCCGGAAAACAGATGTGCTGTTCATTCTACCGGAGGGGCCCAAGAAGGGGCAGGCAGCTGCAAAGTCCACCATTTCTAGGTGGATTAAGCAATTAATCACTCAGGCCTACGGCTTGAAAGGGTTGCCTCCTCCAGTATCATTAAAGGCTCATTCTACTAGAGCCATGGGCGCCTCCTGGGCAGCACACCACCAGATCTCTATGGCTCAAGTTTGCAAGGCGGCAACCCGGTCTTCTGTCCACACGTTTACAAAATTCTACAAGTTGGACGTAAGAAGGAATACTGATACTGCCTTCGGGCAGGCAGTGCTGCAGGCTGCAGTTTGAGACCCTCGGATTCCGGGGGCTCCTCTTTTTTGAGTTAAATTTAAAATTTAAAATTATTTTTCTCAACTAAGTTGGATTTATTATGATTTGAGTATTTCTCTAAATTAAATCCTTTTGTCTTGGAGATGTTCTCCCTCCCCTCATTGTAAGCATTGCTTTGGGACATCCCATATAGTAATGAATGCCGCTCTGTGTCCCGTGATGTACGATAAAGAAAAAGAGATTTTTAATACAGCTTACCTGTAAAATCTTTTTCTTGGAGTACATCACGGGACACAGAGCTCCCACCCCTCTTTTTTGAGGACCATTTTGGGAGGCATACTGCTTGCTACAAAACTGAGGTACTCCTCCTATGGGAGGGGGTTATATAGGGAGGGGCATTTCCTGTTTGAGATTGCCAGTGTCTACACCTGAAGGTACTCCATATAACCCATATAGTAATGAATGCCGCTCTGTGTCCCGTGATGTACTCCAAGAAAAAGATTTTACAGGTAAGCTGTATTAAAAATCTCTTTTTTTGTGCATAGTTCATAGAATTAAATTTGCCCCTCCATGCACGTAGTTCAATTTTCTCTAAACACAGCTAAACTGAACAAACTGTAATGCAGTTAAGCACACCGTCTGCATTATTTAATTTAGGGACCATTTACACTTTTGCATTTTAACAAATGCACTAAAATGCATATGTTGTGGTTACCCTCATATCAACAATAGTGTCTGTTCCCATTTCAGCCTACAGTGCATTGCATTTTGAAAAAAAATTACTTATCTGTTTATTTTCTGTATTTTAGTGCATAGGGAGGTCTATAGATCAAATCACTTATGTGTTTTGGTGCATTAGCTATTACAATTTTTATTGTTAACCCTGTCAACTCTAAGTTCAAAAACATATTGTCAACTCACGAAACTCATGTTGACGCATGACAAAGAACCTGTATAAAAAGATTTATTGAAAACACAAATCAGCAAAGTACAAAACAGTGGTGGACACATCATAGAGTAACAAATATAAAACTGCAGACATCAGAAAGATTAATCCGTAGACCTGAACTTAGAGCATATCATCAGAAGTCCAAGAGCGGGTATAACTGATCAGCAAAAGGAAGTCCATACCTCACGTGGCCTGGTAAAGTTTGTGTGCTGATTTAGGGGACCCACCAGCTGTCTCACCAGATTATAAGTAAAAAAAAAAAAAAAAAGAAAACTTAAGACAGATGTTGATAAATCATACAATAGTACAAAAAAAAGAGGGTGAAATTCACCAATTTGCAGCATAAACAGTGGCACATCATGTGTCCAAGCCCCACAGGGCCGAGCCTGTGGGCCAGAGCAGCAGAGAGAGGAATGAGCCAAAAGGTGAAGAGAAGAAACCAGAATGAAGAGAAAGAGGTAAGAGAGAAATAGAGGAGAAGGGAATAGGGGAAGGGGTGGTCCGTGGGGTGTGGGGAACAGAAGCCCATCAAATGGAAAGCCCAGGGTTGCCAAACCCGAAGGAACTTAACATGAGTGTCCGATACAACGCCAGTCAGTTTCTCATTTACCATAATGTCATTCACGCAGTTTTTGATTGCTACAAAGCTAAGGGACGGGGTCTTCCAGGACCTTGCTATTGTGCATTTAGTTGCAGTAAAAATATGCGCCGCTAACTGGCGTCCAGGGCGAAAGAAGCTCAGTAATTGGTTTCCACAAAAGGGCCTCAAAAGGGTTCCCTTTTAGGTTGGTTTTGAAGAGATTGCAGAGCAACGCATAAACTCTAACCCACAATCTGCATACCCTGGGACAGGTCCACAAAAACGCACTTCTACCTACATGCATACGTCTAAATGTTACATGCATTTGAAATGTTCTATAATTTGTGTTTCATTGCCAATTTGAATGCCTAAAAGAAAGATAGGATACACAAAAAAGGCTATGATGACTCATTTACTCAATCTGTGAAATAAGTGAAAAAGGTCTATTGCGCTACTGCGAGTGTTGGAGCGTGTAAATAATGAACACGTGTATATGCTGAAGCTGCTAAATCTAAAGGTGCACTAAAACCGTGAATTAAATTGAAAAAATGGTGATCAGCGCTACAGTTTAAACAAAAAACAACAAAAATAAATATATATATATATATATAATATCAGTGCAAGCCTAGTAATCAATGAGCTGTGCAGTGGTCTGATTGGCTACAACAGCAAATCACCCCACAAGGTGATAAAAACAAAAGGACTGCAAAATCAAATTATATAGTGCCAATACCATCTAAGAGGAAAAAAGCCAGTGGAAAACAAGGAAAAAATTGGATAAAAGGAAGAAATGGATAAAAAGGAACAAAATATCAATGTTATAGCAGATAAAATATGGAATGTGCAACTGCACAAGTCACTGAAAATAAAATAGCTGAAGTAGATAGGAAAGGATGGGAAATGGGTCTTCTATGTCAGGTGTATGAATCCAGCAGCAGCCTCAGGCCCCGTACACACGACCAGTTTCCTCGGCAGAATTCAGCTTCCGACCGAGTTTCTGGCTGAATTCTGCCGAGGAAACTGGTCGTGTGTACACTTTCAGCCGAGGAAGCCGACGAGGAGCTCGACGAGGAAATAGAGAACATGTTCTCTATTTCCTCGTTGTTCTATGGGAGCTCTCGTCCCGCCGAGCTCCTCGGCGGCTTCAGTGCTGAACTGGCCGAGGAACTCGATGTGTTTGGCACGTCGAGTTCCTCGGCCGTGTGTACGAGGCTTCACAATGCCCTTACCTTCATCCAGTGGTTTGTTCACATAGAGGGCAAATGCTGTCTTCTCCTGCCGCTTCAGCGTCACCAGTCCCCCGTTTCGAATGCACTCCACCGATGTCCTGGTAGGATGGATGGTCCTCGGATGCAATGTCCTCCAATCCGTGGGTGTGTGCAGATAGGGCTCAGTGGGAAGAAAAGGTGCCAAATGATGGTGAAGCACATCCAGGTGAGTTGAAACTTATTTATTTCATACAGGTGCGGTACAGTTTAAACTAGCCGCCCAGTATCGAATGCGGCGTATAGCTAGCCGGATACAGTCTGCTGGCCAGCAGACTGTATCCGGCTAGCTATACGCCGCATTCGATACTGGGCGGCTAGTTTAAACTGTACCGCACCTGTATGAAAAAAATAAGTTTCAACTCACCTGGACGTGCTTCACCATTTCCCATCCACACCTGTATGAAATAAATAAGTTTCAACTCACCTGGACGTGCTTCACCATTTCCCATCCGCACCTGTATGAAATAAATAAGTTTCAACTCACCTGGACGTGCTTCACCATTTCCCATCCTTTCCTATCTACTTCAGCTATTTTATTTTCAGTGACTTGTGCAGTTGCACATTCCATATTTTATCTGCTATAACATTGATATTTTGTTCTTTTTTATCCATTTCTTCCTTTTATCCAATTTTTTCCTTGTTTTCCACTGGCTTTTTTCCTCTTAGATGGTATTGGCACTATATAATTTGATTTTGCAGTCCTTTTGTTTTTATCACCTTGTGGGGTGATTTGCTGTTGTAGCCAATCAGACCACTGCACGGCTCATTGATTACTAGGCTTGCACTGATATTATATATATATATATATATATATATATATATATATATATATATATATATATATATATATATATTTATTTTTGTTGTTTTTTGTTTAAACTGTAGCGCTGATCACCATTTTTCCATTTACTCAATCTGTGTCAGGGAAACACACATTGCGAAAATTATCCCCTCTACTAGAGGATGTCTATTGGAAGTAATGCTTCATACACACGATAGGTTAGCCTGATGAAAACGGTCTGATGGACCGTTTTCATCAGACCAAACCGATCGTGTGTGGGCCCTATCGGTTATTTATCCATAGGTTAAAAAAATAGGAACTTGTTTTAAAATTATATTATGGATAAAAAACCTATAGAAAAAAACGATGGTCTGTGGGTACGTCCATCGGTTAAAAATCCACGCATGCTCAGAATCAAGTCGTCTCATGCTTGGAAGCATTGAACTTCATTTTTTTCAGCACGTTGTTGTGTTTTACGTCACCGCGTTCTGACACAATCGTTTTTTTAACTGATGGTGTGTAGGCACGACTGATCATCAGTCAGCTTCATCGGATAACTGATGGAAAAATCCATCAGACCGTTTTCATCAGACTAACCTATCGTGTGTACAGGGCATTAGAGTGCATTGCACACATTAAGGCTACTTTCACATTGGTTTAGCGGTAGCGCTAAAGCGCCGCTCATTTTAGTGGTGCTTTCCTGCTGCTAGCGGGGCACTTTTAACCCCCGCTAGCGGCCAAAGAAGGGGTTAAAACTCCCCGTTTTGCAGCGCTTCCGAAACGCTTTTCAGACACTTTCAGGCAGATTCATTTTAATGGGCAGGGTGTTTTGGGAGTGCTGTATACAGCGCTCCAAAACCACCCCAAAGATGCTGCTTGCAGGACTTTTTCTAATGTCCTGAAAGTGCACCGCCGCAGTGTGAAAGCACTATTTCTAGCGCTAAAATGCCTGAAATTTGCCTCAGTGTTAAAGGAGCCTTAGAAACAAGAATTGAATTTACAAAACACACCTCTAAAAATTTAACCTTTAAGAAAAATAAATGTTTTGTCCAAAGCTTAATAATTTATAAATAGTGGGCATTTTGTCAATTGCTTTTTGAGATCTGCAAAAGTATACTGATAAGCTGGGTGATATATTTTCCTCTTTAAGGACAAATCAACCATATCCTTGGGAATCAAATAAATATCTCCTTTCCTTTCTCCACATCAGTTTGTGATCTATAAATAGAATTGTTTTTTTATTGAATCGTTTTCTTTTTTTTGGCCCCTGTTTATGATTTGTTCAGCAATAACAACCACAATCTTTCTAATGTCTATTTTGTTGCCTTGTGTCCCTGCCATTGGGACCAGCATCCAGCAATGCTGTTCCCAGCTTGCCAGGCATGATTACATTTCATAAGTCATACAGAGATTGCTTGTCACTGCAGTTCACTAATCATGACAAACCTTTTAGGACAGTGTAACATATTATGTTTGATCTGGATCACTATTACTCACATCTAACCTTGCTCTAGAATACAGCATTGTTTTTTGGTATAGCAGTACCCTTTATCAATGTTTTTGGTGCTACAAGGCACCTTTTCTCAGACGTATATCATACAGTGTCGAATCAGTGTTTCAATTTCTTCAGTTCCCTGGGCAACCTAAATGGTACATAAAAGCAAATAAAAGTATTTCATATGGACATTAGATTTGATAGCAGTATGTACGCTACCATTATGCTACAGTATTAAAGCAGATCTAATACATTTTGCAATTGGTGGACCAACACCATAGTCAAAATGCAATAGATTGTACAGAAAAAAGCCATGCATTGTGAAGATAGGAAAGCATTTCTTGTTTGCAAGCAGCCTAGGCAGCTTTCTACCATCCAAATACATCTTGATGTCACCAGGCTGCTCACTCCCAATTTGTACAATTTCCCTTAGTAGGACGGCAGAGGAAATTACCGTATTTATCAGTATATAACACACACTTTTTTCCCCTTAAAATCAGGGGAAAATCGCGTGTGCGTGTTATACGCCGATCCATGCTGTCTGAGTGAAGAGGAGCGAGCGCCGCTGAATTACATAGAGCCGTGATCTCCTTCCTGTGTATCCGGTACTCCGTCTCGCACAGCCATGCCTCCTGGCCCCGCATTGGACCACTGTACTGTCTATCATATGAGCAGGGGCAGGAGGCGTGGCTGTGAGTGACGGAGCGCCGGGTACACAGGAAGGAGATCACGGCTCTATGTAATTCAGTGGCGCTCGCTCCCCCTCTTCCCTCGGAGACAGCAGGGATGATCTGATGAAAGGTAAGACTGCAGATGGGCACTGAACAGGCAGGGCATTTTGGTAAACGTAGAGGCTTCAGATGGGCACTGATCAGGCTGCAGTGAGGAGCAATGTTGCAGATGGCCACAGATCAGGCTGCACTAAAGCTGCAGATGGACACAGATCAGGCTGCATTGATGCTCAGATACCATAATTTTGCTTCAAAGTGGTTTATTAAACTTCCCCCTAAATTGGGGTGCGTGTTATATGCCAATAAATACGGTATATATATTTTTATAACTCTACATCCCATGATCGCTTCAGTCCAATTTGTTCCTGGTGTTCACTACAGAAATGCATGCACATTTTAGTAGAAGTGATAAAGTTGTCAGTAATTATAAATAAAACAGTGGAAGTTACTTTATCAGGAACCATAGATGTATTATAATGGTGTGTCTCTGTTCGGTTGCCACTTCTTGTCCTTGCCCCATTTTCTTACTTTTGCCTAAACTAATGCACAAATGATTATGCTTTAAAATGATAACATTGTGCAGCATTTTAAATACAGAGACCAGTTGCACTAACTGTATAGAGATTAACTAATATAATACAGCCATGTTTCCTGAGAAAATCTGCTTTTCTAATGATAATTATGTTCTAGCTCCTCTCTGCTATGTTATGCTACAGATAAATGAAATGGCTCAAGGTAGTTGAGGATGCAGTGTTTTCTCAAGGATTGTTCCCTATGAAAAGAGGGCTAATGACATCAGTAGCAAGCATGAAGCATTAGAATTTGCACAATCTGTTGGATCTTTGGCTATGCTATGGGATCACCCATGATTTTTTTTTTTAATCAGAATTTTAGTTGTAATATATAAATGGTAGCAGTACTATATAAGGACCTCTTATGCAGGTTCCAGACTACTGCTTGTAATTTTGACAGCGATGAGGGAAGTAGCAAAAAAATTGTTTCCATTAAATAGTTAGCAGTTTATCTTTTTAAAGTGAAATGAAATACCAATACATTGAGTATACTATGAGTATTAGCAATTATATCCTGTCATATGCACATTACAGCACTATTGAAATTCTCAACGGTTGCTTCTCACACCAAAAAATACATGTCTAGAAATATTTTTTTTTTTTCAAACCACCAGTGATGCATTTACCCTTTAACAACTTTAAAAGTAAATTAGAATCTTATTTATGAAAGAACTGTCTTGCATATAATCTATCAGTTTTCATGCACATTTCAAGGCCTACCATAGCACCTTCTGAATTAGGCTTTTTTTGGTAATGGAGTACAAATAAGCCTGCATGCCTACAAGGATCCTTGTACAATATGTCTGTTTAGGAAGGCATTGTGTTCAGGTATGGACTACAGACATGTGGTGATGGATACATCCAATGTGCTATTGGACTCTGCAGGCATTGGTACTAAGGCATATGTTGTTGAACGCAAGAGGTGTGGTAGGTAAATTTGGGCTTAATCCAAACGTTGGAAACATGTCTTCTGGCGATCCAGTAGGTACAGTATGTTACACGCCACCTCCGCTTGTTGGATCGCAGGTGGAACGCAAAAGGCGTACCTGCGTGGTTTGAATTGAGCAAATCGTTTTAATCGTTTTTATGTCAATGCCACGTATTGGAATAAAGCTTTTTTATATACTACACCATGAGAAGCCCCTTCTTGCTTTTTTGATATATGATCGATTGTTGGAGTCCATCGTGCCTGGGACCAGTCTTTCATCAGAAGACATATTTCCATTGGTATCTACGCTTGGTTTGACTACCTGTAATGGGTGTCAAATTGGTCTGGTGAGTAGATTGTTTGCCTGGTGGTGATGGAAGATGTTACCTATCTCACCCAACTAATAAGGATTCGTATCACTCACTTGGATTGAAGATTCTGGTGGTGGCTCAGACATTTAATTAAAATTGTTTTCTATATGGACATTTAACAGTTTTTCTAGCACGTTTATTATTTCATGTATTTACATATTTATGGTTAATAGAGTGCGGTATGAAATGTATTTGATTTTTGTTTTAACATATTTTTAGACTTTTGGTCTCACTACCAGCTGCTCCCCAGAGGTCCACAGCACAATTTTTAGTTTTATTGGTTCATTGTGCACAGCTTATAGATATGTCCTATAATGTTTCACTTATGGGCACTGATTAGTTGGCACTGATGATGAGGCACTAATATGCCGCAGTTATGGGCACTGATGGGCAGCACTGACTGGCATCACTTATGGCCACTGTTTGGTGGCACTTGTGGCAACTGATTGCTGGCAGTGGTAGGCACTAATTGCTGGCACTGGTGGCGCTTTATTGTAAGCAGAGCACTGATGATCAGTGCCCTGTTTACATGCTTCGATGTCCCCTGTGAGAAAATGCACTGATTGGCTCTCCTCAACACACTCTGTCAGTGTGAGGCGATGAGAGCCGATTACTGGCATTTCAGTGTTTACATGTGACTGCTTGTGATTGGACACAGCCGGTCACGTGGTTAAAGAGCCATGGCTGTTTACAGAGATCGGGGTTGCGCCGTGTCCTAGCAACAGGGCGCGGCCGCTATAGCCAAGCTGCGTGCCCATTCCGGTGAGCCGTCATATGACGTTCACCCAGAGCGAGAGCCACACCACCCCTCCAACAATCTTAAAAGATTTCCCAGTTTGTGTATGTCTCATATGCAATGTAACCATCTCATTGTTGATCTAATTTGTTGGATTGAATCTTTATAAAATCTTTTGTAAAAGAAAAGACTTCCTAGTGCAACATTTTCCTATGGTTAAATATATTTTCTTATATTAGAATATTGAGACCATTTGTTCCTTCATAGTTTTAAATTTATTTTTTGGATTATAGTTTTGATATCTTGAGGTCTGATAATGGAATTATTTTGTTTGTTTTTCCTACCAAAGTTTCTAAAATGTGGCATTCCTTGCAAAGAAAAAGAAAACCTCAGGTGCTTTTAATAGGTATTTTATGTCTATGCAATAAATTATAGGAAATTACAAGCAGAACAAGTCAGACAAAAGAACAAAAAGAGAGATATTTTAGCCAGATCTTAATTTCACCCCATCTTCCCACACCTTTTGATTCTCACCATGTGCAGTCTTCCCATATGACAGTGTTATTTCACTCGAATTTCCACCGGAGATGGCATCTCTCGACCTTTAATTAGAAGCTGGGGAAACTAAAGTCACACAAGCATTAAAGAGACACCGGACGAAGGAGAATAAAGCACATATGTTTAATGATGATTGGCTAGTAAATGCTGTTATTGGTATTTTGTGCTGGGATAAAGAAGTAGAGCTTCTTGGAGGTTGATGGTGTTTGTCTTGCACGGGCTGCAGTTGTACAGGCTTGAACTTGTTTTATGCATCAGGCCAATTATGAAAGTGTGGGGAGGGGTGGCAGAAACACAGGTGTTTGGGACACATTTCCATGCACTGTTTGAGTTTGCCAGGCATTGCACACAGTAAATTGTAATTTTCAATTGCTATATGAAAAGGAAAGCAATGTTTTGAATCGGTTCTGTTGGAAACAATAAAACTCATATTAGAAACAAACTGTATGCAAACCTTTTTGTGAAAACATATTTTAGCTGGGGCTGTCTTTTAAAGAGTTATTTAAGTTTGTGAATGTACAAAAATAATCATATTCTTAAAGATGCTTCCTGCTCTAAATGCAACCATACAGCTCTTGAGCTGTGTTTGAAACTGTACACCTTGTGATCTTACTAAATTCTAAGAGCAATACTTCTGTCAGGAAGATGGCATATGTTAGTAAGTGGCTGCTTTTTTTAGATATTAGTTATACACCTGCTCAGAGAGACTAGGAGAAATTCAATCAAAGAAATCTAAAATCAAGATATTTTATTGCAAAATTGCATAAACTTATTGACAGTGTAGTTGTAGTGTTTTAGCCAAATATAGGCTTTTACGTCACTCGGTAACATTTCTAGTCTTTAGGACTGTAAGGACCTTTTCTGTTTTGGTTTGGTAAAGACCAAAAACATAGCAATGTTGCAAAGAGCAATGTAAAAACCTGGCCTAAAATGTGGCTAAAACAATACTACTATGTAAATGGTTCCAATGCTATTTTTCCAAAAAGAGATGGGATCGAATGCTCTGTACTGTAAAATAATCGTTATCTTAAGCCATTGCACATATTTCATTGGTTTTCTAAACCATCTAATCCTTATTTACTGTCTCGCCCAATGTTCATTATGTAATATAGTGTCCAAAACTGACAAATTAAGATGAGTGATTCAATTGCTGATCACTCTTCAGAGGCATAATCGCTAAAATTTAGAATATGTCATGATTAGTGGAAGTTTCTCCTTTGATGCTTTAAATGCTGCAGAAATGCTATTACCTTTGGAAAGAAAAGGAAGCCACTCAAAAGCAAAATTTAAGTGTAGTAAGTAGTGTGCTACTTACAAGCACTGACTGTTTCACTGTGTGCAATTATAAAGCCTTGTACACGTGGTTCAATATTGGTTGGTTCTGCAGGAACTGTACAACTGTCGGCCCGTGTGTACAGCTGTCTATTCTACAGATGCTGGTCTCTTGAAAACCAGCATCTGACCAGGATCCAATTGGTGTGTTCTGGGGGAGGGGGCAGTCCCCCTGTCAGAACACAAAGGCACAGCAGCGGCGGTGGCAGCACTAACATTGCTTGTGTTGGGATGGCGAGTTCTCCCTTTTGTTTTTTTTGTTTTTTTCGTTCAGCCCACTGGGTTGAACAAAAAAAAACTTCCAGTGTGTACCCAGCTGACAGGTACATGTGCTGTTTCACAAAATCTCCTTAACTTGTGAATACAATACAGATAAATCCAGACTATTATATCAAGAAAAACTATATTGCAGTTGGCAAAATAGCACCTGAAAAGAAAGATCATTGATCATCTAAAAATACACAGCTTGCTGGACCCAAAGCAGCATGGCTTCCCTGAGGGCAGTTCATGTCAGACTAATCTGATTGATTTTTTTTATTATATTACCAATGTTTTAGACCAGGGTGGTGCTGTGGACATAGCATATCTTAATTTTGGCAAGGCATTTGGTACAGTTCCACATAATGATTGAATACAAAAGTTGTACAAGCTAGGAATTAACCCTTCGGTGGTTCAGTGGATATGCAGTTGGCTAAAGGATAGAGTCTGGAGTATGGTTGTAAATGAGGTTCACTCAGAACAGAGACCAGTCACTAGTGGTGTACCACACGGCTTTGTACTAGTTCCTGTTCTATTTAATCTCTATAAGTGATATTACTAAAGGTTTGAAGGGCAATGTAGGTCTTTTTGCTGATGTCACAAAGGTGTGTAATAGGGTTGAAATCCCTGGAGGTGTCTGTAACGTGGAACATGATTTTGCATTGCTGGAGGATTGGTCAAAGCAGTGGATACTGCAGTTCAATATTTCTAAATGTAAAATAATGCACCTAGGGAAAAATAATTCCCTGAGACAGTACAACATTGGGGGTACAGTGTTAGCACTACAGAAGAAAAAGATTTGGGGGTACTTTTTACAGATTGCAAAATGAGCAAACGGTGTGACCATGCAGTGAGAAAAGTGAATAGAATTCTAGGATGCATCACTAGAAGAGGGATCACCAGGAGGCGGAAAGAGGTTCTGATACCCCTATATATCTTTAGAGACCTAAATTAGAAAACTGTGTCTAGTTCTGGAAACCTCACTTACAGAAAAATATTGATCAGCTAGAATGAGTCCAGAGACGGTTCACAAAAATGGTGAAAGGTTTGGGGGATAAAACATATCAAGAGACTTCAGGAACATAATATATACAGTGTGGAAGGGAATGGAAAGGGGAGACATGATTGAATCCTTTAAATATATCAAGGTGGTGAAAATGGTTCAGGGGGGCAGTTTTTTTTAATATGAAACCAAAATCAAGAACATGGGGACATGACTTTAATCTAACTGGAGGAAAGTTCAAAACTAATCTTAGAAAGTATTATTTTACTGAAAGGGTAGTTGATGCTTGGAATAAACTACCAGCAGAGGTAGTGAGACAGTCATCAGTAAATGGCTTTAAACGTGCTTGGGATGAACATAGATCTATAATCAGACAACAAAGGTAACAAAAATAAAAAAATTGGCAGAGTCGATGGACTACTCGTTCTCTTTCTGCCATCACTGTTCTATGTTTCTATGGATAATTGATGCCAAAACAGTACCACATTTTAGGCAGAATGGGATTACATACAATCTAAATGTTATAATTTACAAACTGAAGGTGTAGTTATGGTGTAATGTAAGCAATTACTAATTCTCTTCCTTGGAAAGGAGGAGTAGAGGCACTGGAAACAAGTGTACAGTAGGTGAATAAATAGCTCAATTTCAGCAGCTCTCACAAGTCAGGGAGCCCCCTGGGAAAAAGGGGTTACACATATTAAGAATCCACTTGTAAAAAAATAAAACCAATAAGAGCTTAAAACAAATGTCCAAGAGTCCAATATATTTTACAGTAGAAACAGTTTGCAGCACGAAGGTCTGAAAACAACCAACATGTTTCAGAGTTCAGGAAATCCTCCTTAACTAGTTGCCGACCAGCCGCCGCAGTTCTACGGCGGCAGGTCGGCTCCCCTGCGTGAGAGCCCGTAGCTCTAAGTCGGCTCCTGAAGCGGCCACTAGGGGCTCGTCCCTGACTCCCGTGCGCGTGCCCGGTGGGCGCGATTGCTCGTTACACACAGCTCCCGGGCCTGTCAGGGGAGAAATGCCTGACCGTCTGTTCATACAATGTATGAACAGCGATCAGTCATTTCCCCTAGTGAGGCCACCCCCCTACAGTTAGAACACACCCAGGGAACATACTTAACCCCTTCCCCACCCCCTAGTGTTAACCCCTTCTTTGCCAATGGCATTTTTATAGTAATCCAATGCATTTTTATAGCACTGATCGCTATAAAAAAGCCAATGGTCCCAAAAATATGTCCGAAGTGTCTGCCATAATGTCGCAGTACCGGAAAAAAATCACTGATCTCCGCCATTACTAGTAAAAAATTTAATATTAATAAAAATGCCATAAAACTACCCCCTATTTTGTAAATGCTATAACTTTTGCGCAAACCAATCAATAAACGTTTATTGCGATTTTTTTAGGAAAAATATGTAGAAGAATACGTATCGGCCTAAACTGAGGAAAACATTTTTTTTATATATTTTTGGGGGATATTTATTATAGCAAAAAATAAAAAATATTATTTTTTTTCAAAATTGTCGCTCTATTTTTGTTTATAGCACAAAAACTAAAAACCGCAGAGGTGATCAAATACCACCAAAAGAAAGCTCTATTTGTGGGGAAAAAAGGACGCCAATTTTGTTTGGGAGCCACGTCGCACGACCGCGCAATTGTCAGTTAAAGCGACGCAGTGCCGAATCGCAAAAAGTGCTCTGGTCTTTGACCAGCAATATGGTCCGGGGGTTAAGTGGTTAAAAATATATCAGATTTAAAAGACTTGAAATGCTTTGGAAGATTGATTTGTGTTGTTTGAATCTATTTGGAAGTGTTTAGATACCACTTTTGGCAATACTTTTTTGCCTGCTGCTACCCTATAGGAATTTCCATATCCAAAGAGCAGATAAGAGCGTTCTGGTCTGTTGCATAGGCACTTAAGTCACTGGAGAAACAAGAAAAAAAGGCATTTACAATGGGCAGCGAATGTTGGGTCATTTTGTGCAAAAGTTGTAGCGCCTACAAACTGGTGTTTTTATACTAGTAATGGTGGCAATCAGCGACTTAAAGAGGGACCGCACTATTGCAGCAAACAATTTGACACTAACTGACACTTTGTGGAAACCAATGACACTAATATAGTCATCAGTGTTAAAAATATGTACTGTAACTGTACTAATGGCATTGCGATCAAAGGGTTAAATGTGTGCCCAACCAGTGTTTTTGTGTACTATGTGTGGTTCTTTCACTAAGGGATGTGGTGAATATTTTTCCCAGCCTTTGCAGGGAAACAAAACCCATCACATCCCACCTGTCAGGAAAGAGCTCTGCATTGTTTACTAATACACTGACTGTACTAATGACACTGGCTGGAAAGGGGTTAAACATCTAAGGCTATCAAAGGTGTTTTGTTTACTATGTGTGGTGCTTTTACTAAGGGATGTGATGGTTGGTTTCCCTGCAAAACAGGGAATACAATCTATCTCACCTGTCAGAACAGAACTCTGCATTGTTTACATATGTAGAGCTCTGACCTGTGTCTCTCCTCGACTATCGGCAGGTGCCGGAATGTAGTGTGTTTTTTTGGGGGGGAGGGGTGGTTTTTGGGCTCTGTGCATGAGCCCTTAAAGAGCAGCAGTTCCAGGTACCAAGTAAAAATTGGTTAACTGCAGATCTTATCCCGCAAACACTGCAGCTGTATCAAGGTTAAAAAAATATATATTTAGTTTTATCTTAAAATTCATTTCTATAATCTACTACAACTGTTTAAGTGGGAGGATTTTATTCTTAAAGCAACCATGTTACAAAAATAAATATAAAAACTCCTTTTACTTGTTAAAAAAGAAGTGTATATTCACCTTTTCTGGTGGTTGTGCTGTTCACCGCTGCAACGGACCACAGAGATCAACACTGCAGTGGGACTGTTTCTACTGATAGAAGTGGAATTAGGCATTACTGATACACTTCTTTTGCTTTTACAAGTAATATGAGTTTTAGCGCATAACCCCAAAAACAAACATTTTCTTTTTCATGGCTTACCAGTCTTTAGATATGGTGGCTGTATTAGTTTTCTTTTTCATGCTTTTTCCTTTATTTTCACCTAGTGATTCTGGCGATAACTGTCCTAGTGTTACAGCACTCGCCCTACTTTATTAGGACATCAAAGACAGAATAGGACTACAGAAACATACCCCTATCCTCTTCTCTATAACATAGGGGGGTGTTGTTCTACTGTATACTCCTCTGAGATTGCAAAGAACAAAGTATTTGATATCCGGTGACAAGATTTCTGACAATACTTAATTTTCAATTGAGTATTTATTAGATCAAAATAACAGAAGTTAATTATTAGAGTTTATTTTTTGCAATGCGGTCACTTCAAGTCTGCACTTAAAAAATTGCAGATGCCCCCCACCCCCCTGGGCAGCATAAGTGCGCTTACATTCTTCCATCTTTTATATGCATTCCTAAATTAAATCTTCTTATAAAGATGCAAATGCCATCATTGTAGCATTTTGCATAACCTAAAGGGTCAGAACAGGTATGTTGTGTTTTTTAACAGATGTCACCCACTGGCTTCTTACAATTGTTGAGTAGACTAGTGAGGTTTCCATGAATATCTGCTGCTAGAGTCCCTAGCAAATTCAAAATAGAGCTATGTTGTTCAGCCTGTCTTTATCTTAGCCAAAATTGAAACATACATTTTTAGTGGACTGATCTGTTAAAGCAAAACTAAACTGACTGATTTAACAGTTTAAAAAAATTGTTACATTCCCAAGACTGTAACTGTCCCATTGGTTTGTGCTCTCAATCCAAACTGTCAAACAATCAATTGGCTGGTATCATAACTGAGCATCATGGCAGAGGCCAGGATGGCACCTTCCTTGTCTAAAAATGATAGGAGTGTTTAGTTCCATCTTTAAAGCGGGGGTTCACCCAAAAAACAAATTTTTAACATTAGACTGAGGCTAATTGTGGGAAGCACAATCGGATGTTTTTTTTTAAATCAATGCAGTACATACCGTTTTAGAGATAATGTTCTCCGCAGCTTCCGGGTATGGTCTGCGGGACTGGGCATTCCTATTTGATTGACAGGCTTCCGACCGTCGCATACAGCGCGTCACGAGTTGCCGAAAGAAGCCGAACGTCGGTGCGCAGGTGCATTATAGAGCCACACCGACGTTCTTTCGGCAACTCGTGACGCCGCTGTATGCGACGGTCGGAAGCCTGTCAATCAAATAGGAATGCCCAGTCCCGCAGACCATACCCGGAAGCCGCGGAGAACATCTATCTCTAAATCGGTATGTACTGCATTGATTAAAAAAAAAAAAACACCCGATTGTGCTTCCCACAATTAGCCTCAATCTAATGTTAACATTTTTTTTTTCGAGTGAACCCCTGCTTTAAGTGCATCTATTATCAGGTAACTGTTGTATTAAATACACACTAATGTATGTCTTAAATAATTTTATCATTATGTTCTCTTGTGTACTGTGTGTAATCTGTGTGTTTTCTAATATATTATAGATTAGAATATGATTAGACCCTTATCTTCTGATTTTGTCTTAAAGTAATTCTAACGTCCTAAAGATTTTTTAATTTAACACACCCTCTGCATTAAGGTAAAACAACTTTAACTGTGTCCCCCCCTCCCATTACTTACCTTATTCCTGTATCGAATCCTGCAGGTCTTCTCCCCCTCTCTTCCTGGTCTCACAGACTTTGATGAGAACATTGTAGGCCATTGGCTCCTGATGCCATCAATCAAAGCCAGTGACCAAAGACCAGGGATGAGGCCAAGCCAGGCTGTGTGTCTATAGACATGTACAACCCGGCTCAGGAGTGAGCCTGCACATCTGCCCTCATAGCATTTAGCTTGCTATGGGGACAGACACAGAAGCGAAGGAGCCAAGATCATCAGCGGGGGCCCCCAGAATAGGAGGTAATGGACAGAGCAGGTAAGTATAAAAAAAAATTTGTACAACCATGTTCATGGCTAGCCAGACTTTTTTAACAATTGACTCTATGTAGTTTTGGCATTTCAATTGTCTTTAGATACCCCTTAAATAACAGCTTCACCAACCACACTTGAGCTAGTTGTTTATATCTAAATGATTAATGCTTACTATTGCCTGTTTTATACTTTCTCACTGTGGTTTTAAATTGAGAAGTGTACAAAAAATGCACCTTTTTTGTCTTTCACTTTGCTGTCAAAATATGTCTGTGTTCACACAATTGTTTATAAAACTGTTGCATTTTTAAAAAAAATTCTATGTTGTAATGAGCAGTCGATTGGATGGCAAGGGCTGGCGACCTGTTTGTTTGTTATTTCACACTTTTGTTTTGAGTGCAATGAGTTATAATGCAGAACTCAAAATGATGGGATCAATATGTCTCTAGGCCTCCCTGATTATGGTTTCTATACTTCGCCCGGTGACCAACGGGCTACTTTATCGTTTGCGGATTACGGTTCCATGGGGCCTCGGGCGGCTCAGATGCTTCGTAGCGAGCATGCTGCTTCAGCAAGTAACTCCCCCCTCCATCATCTTCCCAGCCCGGATCAGTTTAAGAGCCCAGGTTTGTACAGCCTTTTAATTTATTGGGGTTAATGGGTAATCAATTGTTGTAAAGAAAATGTTATATGAAGTACAGATTTTGCATGCCCAGTATATTTTATACTTGCTTGTATCTGTGGTGCAATCCTTACAAAATTATGTAATATGCAATCCATGAGTGAGTGAGCCCATTTCAAAACTGTTATTTGTGCATGAATTTTGCAAATCTATACCATTAATACATGCATGTAGACTATTTCATACTTCTAGTATGAAGTTTGAAAGTTGACTGTTACTGAATAATTGCAAAATGTCAGATTTTATTTCTCTTAATAAAATTACTTGTTTCAGATAGCATTTTACATGTTGTTCGTTTTTCAGTATGTTTTCAGGCTTAAGTTTTCATGCCAGCTGTCAGTCAACAATAGTTTTATTTTTTATATGCAGTATATGTATGTATATATACAAGTGCAGCATTAGAAAAAAAAAAGCACAATTTAAATAACATTCCGTGAAATGCCAGATACTATTCAGTAAAAATACCACAATACCTAAGTGTAATAAATAATACTGATTACAATAGTCGTCATAAAAATATCATAATATAGGTAATTTAACTTAAATAAACATAAATAAAAAATTACAAATTCATATGTAAAAGTTCATTTGAAAAGAATTCCAATATTCTCTATTCCAATAAATAAAATCAGGTGGGATTTCCTATCTTCTCAGTGACTGAGATCTAGATCCAAAGAGTGAATTCTAAAGCCACATCACTGCACACCACCCTTGTGTGAGGAGAGGCTTACCAGAAGATTTTGACCCTCAAATTATAGAGCAGTCAAAACAGCTTTACATGTAGGTTTTCTTTAGAGAAAGCATCCCACAGCTGATGGCACCTGAATCGTCTTTAACAACTGCCGCAATCCTCCATAAGCAGTGATACATGGCCATTTAAACATCCCAGATGTACATGTAAGAAGTAAACGCAATTCCCAAAGTGCAGTACTATAAACCATCAGCATTTATTAGTTATTATTATACAGAATTTATAAAGTGCCAACAGTGTATGCAGCGCTTTACAATATAAAGGGGGTCAGTACAATTACTATTCTGTTCAATACAGAAGGAATAGGAGGGCCCTGCACATGGAGCTTACAATCTAAAGGGAAGGGCAGGTGGTAAAAAAGGTAATCGCTGTAATTATCGCTGAAGTTAAAATTACACTTGCGAGTATGTAGAGCCCAAAACAATTCTTTGTACACACAATCTCTATGATGCCCACATCAAAGATGACCGACATTCGGCATGAATGCGTGGTGATGTACATCCTAGGGGAGACTGGATTGACTAAAAATGACTGCGTTCCTAGGAACTAAACAAAATGCAAACAACATAAATTGATAAAAGCCTTGAGTATTCTTAGTCAAAAGAAAAATGGTGAGTAACTTTTTTTTAATTTAGGGGTATTGTATAACATGCAAAAATTGTTCACAGATTAAGTCATTATCAAAAAAAAATTTTTTTTTTTAATTTGCTGACCAGATATTTAGGTTTCCATCAGATTTAGAATTTACTGGAAATGTCAGACCCATATTTCTAAAAAGATCTATAAATGCTTGTGTTACAGCCTTTTAATCATCAGTATTCTAGGTTAATTAGCCTTAGCAACAATAATTGCCCAGTGCTGTTCCTCCTCCTAGCTCTTGGATCACTCTCAAGCTCCATAGCAGCAACAGCTAAATAGGAGTTACACTTTTGTTTTAAACTCCGTGGGGTAGATTCAGATAGATCAGCGGATCTTTAGATCAGTGTAATCTATCTTATTTACGATCCGCCAGCGCAAGTTTTTGAGGCAAGTGCTGTATTCAGAAAGCACTTGCCTCTAAAGTTGCGCCGGCGGATCGTAAATTCCGCGGCTAGGGGGAGTTTACTATTTAAATCAGGCGCGTCCCCGCGCCGATCGTACTGCGCATGCGCCGCCGGCTAAATTTCCCAGCGTGCATTGCTCCAAATGTTGTCGCTAGTATGTCATTGGTTTCGACGTGTATGTAAATTACGTCTATCCGTATTCGCGAACGACTTACGCAAACAACGTAAAAATTCAAAACTTGGCGCAGGAACGACGCCCATACTTAACATAGGATACGCCACATATAGCAGGGGTAACTATCCGCTGGAAAAAGCCGAACGCAAACGACATAAAAAAAAAGCGACGGGCGGGCGTTCGTTTCTGAATCGGCGTATTTCCTCATTTGCATATTCGTTGCCTATACAAATGGAAGCGCCACCTAGCGGCCAGCGGGAGATTGCAGCCTAAGATCCGACGGTGTAAGTCACTTACACCTGTCGGATCTTAGGGAGATCTATGCGGAACCTGATTCTATGAATCAGCCGCATAGATCTGACCGTCGGATCTCAGAGATACGACGGCGTATCAGGAGATACGCCGTCGTATCTCTATCTGAATCTGCCCCCCTGACTGTGTATCAGCTTTTTGCCTGATATGCTGGAAGAGAGTTGGAAAGTCCATTGTTATATGAAGCTGCAATCCTGTTTAGCTGTGCTGCTTGGGAGTGATCGATGAGCTAGGAGGAGAAGGAACAGCACATGGTATTAGCTGTAACTACAGGCGATTACCTGGAAATCTGATCAGTAGGCTGAAACAAGCATTTCCAGACTTTCAGAAATGCATGTCTGATGTTTCCAGTGAGTGCTGAATCTAATGGGCCTTTTTTGTGAATTGAAAGCTCAGCTGTTTGGATTACTATTGTTTCTTATAGGTTTTTGGCAGCCCAGAAATGGGTGGATGGGCGTCAATATATATAAGTTCAGTTCTGATAATTGTAAGCAGATATTTTGGTTTCCCATCCAAATATATGACTTCAGTTGTGAAATATTCTTTCACCCCAATAAGTCTACTGTATTATTAATTTTATTTGCTTACTAATCTACCAATGTCAAAAGATGTCTTGAAAAATATTGTCTGCAGACTTTGTTGTTGGTCCAGTGTCTAGATTGAGCGGAGTGTGTGTCTGAGTTGGGGTGTGTGTCAACGGGCTTTTGCTCACATCAGACAGGTTTTATATTCCTAAAAGTCTGGGAATTCAGAACCCTTTTGAAGAAGGTCAAATGCAGGTTGGAAGGAGGCCATCTGCAGGTCAAATCCACCTGTGTATGAATTCTGAATGATCTAGGCAGCATCTCATACTGATGCCCTCAACACAAGCTACTTAAGTTGTCCGCGTGGGAAAATAAGGATGCAGCAGACCATACACATTAGACAGCAGTCAAATATGCATACACGATCTGAATTATTTAAACAGATTATTATGTACACATGCACACTTATATTTGTATGTATTCACAAAATAATAAGGCTACTTTCACACTGGGGCGGGCGGGCGTTGACGCTAAAACGCTGCTAGTTTTAGTGTTGTATTAGCGGCACTATTCGGCCACTATCGGGACACTTTCAACCCCCGCTAGCGGCTAAATAAATGTTTAAATGCGCCTGTGTAGCGCCGCTGCCAAATTGCTTTGCAGGTGCTTCAGCAGCAGTGTCCATTCTTTCAATGGGCAGGAGCAGTGGAGGAGCGATGTATACACCACTCCTTCACCATCCCAAAGATGCTGCTTGCAGGACTTTTTTTAACGTCCTGCCAGCAAAGCACCCCAGTGTGAAAGCAGGGGAGTTGTTTTTCAGGTGCTTTACTTTTTATCCCAAAAGCGCCTGAAAAATGCATCAGTGTGAAAGGGGGTCTAAAGGTTCCCATATAGTGCCAACAATTTACACAGTGCTTTACGCTTTGTACATTCACATCAGTCCCTGCCTTCAAAGAACTTGCATGCTCACTCTATCTCGCATGCATACATATTCATACTAGGATCAATTTAGTCAGGAGCCATTAAACCTACTAGCATGTATTTGGAGTGTGGGAGGAGTACCCAAAGCACAGGGAGAACATGTTTATTGTACAAAAATGCTGGTCCAAGCACACGTTTGGTATAAACATGATCATGGAGTAGTTACTCCATGATCATGTTTACACCAAACGTGTCTGCTGAGGCTTAAAGTGATTATAAAGTCTCATTTTTTTTAAATAAAAATAACTGACATATTATACTTACCTGCTCTGTTGCAGTGGATTTTACTTACCTGCTCTGTTGCAGTGGATTTGCACAGAGAAACCCAGATCCTCCTCTTCTCGGGTCACTCTTCTGTGCTCCTGGCCCCTCCCTCCTGTTAAGTGCCCCCCACAGCAAGCAGCTTTTTATGGGGGCAGCCGAGCCCAAGCACAGCTCCCTTTGTCCATTCAGACACAGAGCTGCAGACTGGCCCTGCCCCCTTTCTCTCCTGATTGGTTGACTGACTTTGACAGTGGTACCACTGCTGTGTCTCAGCCAATCAGGAGGGGGAGCCTCGGAAGGCCGAGACACTCGTGGACAGAGATGGGGCTCCAGTAAGTATTTGGGGGGCTGCTACACACACATAAGGCTTTTTATCCTGATGCATAGAATGCATTAAGATAAAAAACCCCTCTGAATGTACAGCTCCTTTAGGGATATCAGAATTATCAGTAACAATACTAATTGACACCTAAAATTTTGAATATATACACTCTTTCTGTCAGTTGTCATGAATTCTGCTAGAAGCATTGTTCTAATCTGTTTAATCTTAATGCAGTACCATTTTTACACTGCTATAGAAACCAATACCAAAAAAAAAAAAAGCCATAATAACTACATTATATTATATGAGGGTTTACCTAAAAAGGTCTGTTCAAGAGGCTATCTAGTGGACCAGAAGTATTTCTGGTCCACTAGATAGCCTCTTGAACAGACCTTTTTAGGTAAACCCTCATATAATATAATGTAGTTATTATGGCTTTTTTTTGGTATTGGTTTCTATAGCAGAGTAAAATTTGACTGGCTAAGCTACTACATCAATAATTTGATTTGTATTTCATTGAACAAGGTAGAATATACCCATTCGAATTATAGGTTCTTTGGATATGACATATAAGGTTACCCAGGCATAGCAATGCATACAATGTTTTAGACAAGTTAGCAACACGGCACAAATGAATATATCTAATTCAATATGATTGCATCATTCCGGACACAGTGTCCAGTTTCTGCCTATAAACAAGGAGGCTAATGCTCACATGCCATATCAATATGACTTAATGTGAAGTTTTTTAGTTAGTATGTTGTTCTAACATTATGTATACTTTCAATGTTTGGTTTTGTCTTTTTTGAGCAGTGTTTGTTTTTAGCCTAATCAGAGCTGTTCCCCATGAAAGAACGGGCTGACCAAGGATCCTATGTCATTTTTTTTAAATAATTTTTTCTAAATAATGCTTTTTCGATGCATTTGCCAGCCTCTGCTGATTCTTTGACAAAGAACAGGCAGAGAAAGTGCACCACAAGGGACTACTGAATGAAAGACATATGTGTTGCTTCCCTAAAAAAACAAAACAATAAGTGGTTAGATTAATCTGTTCACAGCAAAATGTCTAATTTTCTCTGGATACAAAGCGTGAAATAGCTTATTTATGAAAAGGTTAAAGAAGATGTGTGAGATTCTAAAAAAAAAAAAAATACATACTCACCTACATGCTGCAGCATCAGTGCATCACATGATTGCTCAGGTCTTGGTCGGTCCACTCTGAGCATAGTGTGGTGACTGTCATTCACCGCTTCCTGCTCTGACCCTCCAGTATTCACTGGAGCACTGTGCTGAGGAGGGATGTACGAGTAATTGGCTCAAGCTCAGAGAGGCTGTGCCAGATGCTGATCAAGCAGAAATATTATTGCCAAGATCCTTCCACAGCCTAGGGCAGTTCTGTGATGTCAAAGTGACAGTGGGCTGTCTCCTGGTCACAGGAGATCTTTGGCCATACTTCTCTTTTAAAGGCAGCTATCACAGAACTGCCTTCAGTAAAGTCACCACGTGTATGCTGGTAAGGTGAAGCAATGGTCTTAAAGTTCTTCCACCCAGCCTATAGTAAGTGCATTTTTACCATCAAATTAGTTGTATTGAGTTACTAAAATAATAGAATTAACCTAAATGCAACTATACATGGATATGGGTGTTCACTGAGACTCCTGTAGCTGTACATATTGTTAGGCTAAATTTGACTGTGAAAACTCTTGTGGGTTTTAACACACATTATGGCATTTTGCATAATCTTACCTGGTAACAATATAAATAATGTCTTATGGTGGTATTTGGTAAAACTCTGTAAAATGCAGAGTTTTGCATTTACTGGGTTACCGATCATTGTATGAGTCCCCCAAATGCACACTGATGAAATGAAATTCAGGTAGGCTGAATGCATTTAGAGATATAATTGAACATGATTGGTTTGTATGACAGTTCTATGTTTTCTGCAGTTTCCCTGTAGTAGCTACAGTAACTGTGTTGCATATGAATGCAATTTAAAAGTGCATTTACACTCATGCTTTGTTGGTTAGAATGAATGAGGCCAGAGAGTATTTTGGGAGTTGTAACATTTAGAGTTTGCAGCTTTATGTATAGCTGACCCTTCCTGCAATATAACGTATGTGTGCAATATACATGTGTGACAAAAGACCACTCATATAAGTAGTTCCTGTGAGTTCTTTAACCTTCTGGGCGGTATTCCCGTGTGTGTCTCGGGGCGAGATTTTTAGGCTACGATCGGTAACCCCGAGACACACACGGGTTTGCTTCGCTAGATGCAGGAAGAGGTTTCTTACCTTTTTCCCTGCGATCCAGCGATGTCAGCGATGTCTTTCCCCAGTGCACGGCGGCCGGATGTCCGCCCGATGCACTGTGTTCCTCTGATTCCCTTCCCTGCGAGCGTCGCGACGCAGGGGGGCGGAACGGGGGGGGGGAACGGCGCGAAATTCAAAAAATATAAATAACACATAGTAAAACACACTGACACAATTGGCTAAAAATTAAAAATAAATTACAGTGACCTTTGATTGCCCCCCAGTGCTTTCCCCAGTGCCCTGTCTGCAGATTGACTGTACCTGTACTGTACCTGTGTCTGCAAAGTGCACAGCGATCATGGCAAAGCGCACCTGTACATCAAAATCGCTATGCGACCTGCTGCAAAACAGCGACAGCGATACGGAATCACTTGCGGAGGAGCTGAGTGACAGCGACGCATGGCAAAGTTCGTCATCAGACGCAGAAAGTGATATAAGCGACGATCCTGTGCCCAGCGATGTGCGGACTTGGTGCGCAATTGATTGCGGTGATGACCACGTAGCGCCCCCAAGATTTCCATTTACAGGAGCACCTGGGATAAAAGTGGACGTTGATGACAATCCCCTGGAATACCTCCAACTTTTTCTGACCGCTGAAGTGATCGACAAAATAGTTATTGAGACAAATCGATACCAAGAACAAGAAGCTGCGACTCCTCAGCGATTTTCAAGGCGCAGAAAATGGGAGCCTGTAACCAGCGAGGACATTTGGAAGTTTTTGGGCCTCATTATTTTACAGGGAGTGGTGGGGAAACCCCTGCAAAAATGGTACTGGTCCACGAACAAATTATTGGCCACGCCTTTTTTTGGATCCGTGATGTCGGAGTACAGATTTTCATTGATCATGAAATATTTGCACTTTGCAAATAATGAGGACTTTGATGAGCATTCTCATCCAGCTCCAAAGCTGAAAAAAATTTGGGAGGTTTACCAGCTTATTTTGCAGAACTTCCAGCGGACCTATATTCCTGAGCGCGACGTTACCATCGATGAAAGTCTCATGGCCTACAAAGGTCGGCTCAGCTGGATACAGTTCATCGCATCAAAGCGAGCTCGCTTTGGTATAAAAACTTTTATGCTGTGTGAATCCAGCTCTGGATATATTTGGAACTCAGTCGTATACACTGGGAAAGGGACCAAGTTCTGCGAGCGATTCAGCGATTTTGGGATGGCAACCGCTTCAGTTCTGTCATTGATGGAGCCCTTGCTCAACCAGGGCTATTGTGTCACCACAGACAATTTTTATACCTCCCCAGAACTGTACGAGTTCCTTATCCAAAATAAGACCGACGCTTATGGAACCGTGAGGCCTAACCGGCGTAACATGCCGTCAGCATTTCCCAGCAAAAGGCTTGGGAAAGGAGAAGTAGCAGCATGGCAAAAAGGGAAAATGTTGGCACTGAAGTGGCGGGACAAAAAAGACGTTTCCCTTATGAGCACAGTCCATAACACCTCGACCGTCATGGTGCATACCAAAGGTGGCAAGGATATTATGAAGCCACAAGTTGTGTTGGACTACAACCACACGATGGGAGGTGTGGACAGGGCTGACCAGGCCATGACTTTTTACCCTGCGATGAGGAAGCAGCAGAAAAAGTACTATAAAAAAATTTTCCGACATCTTGTCGAACAATGTCTCTGGAATTCCTTCATCCTGATGAAAAAAAAAGTGACAGGCCTATAGCCCATTCAGACTTTGTGTGGAAGGTGGCAGAACAAATCTTTCTGAAGCACCAAACGCCAATGGCGGTAAACCGATCTGGACGTCGGGCTACTGGTGTAGTGAACCCTGAAAGACTGACCGGTCGTCATTTTTTGGACCACATTCCACCTACTGAAAAAAAAACAGCACCCACAAGGATGTGTGTGGTTTGCTGCTCCAAACGCGACGAAAACGAAAGAAAAATCCGTAAAGAAACGCGTTTCTATTGTGCCGACTGCAACGTTGGACTTTGCGCTGTACCCTGCTTTAAAATGTTTCATACCCGAGACGTTTACTGAATAATTATTTTGCACCCTTGTTTGACCCCCCAAAAAATCAGAGTATCTGAATATATTATTTGTTAAGATTTATTGAATAAAAAGTATTGTTATTATTAAATTATTACTTGTTATTATTTATTATATTATAATTTATGATTTTGTGTTTCAAACTTCATCATAGTCTACTAGAGACTCTGGTTTGGACAGATTTAGGTGAGTTATTCCTAAGAATTACAGGCCTGCAATCTAAAACGCCAAATTTCCATGCAAAATAATGGTACCGCTTTCAGCACCTTTTTTCAGAAAGAATCATACCGCCAGGGAGGTTAACATTGGCTGCAATAAATGTAGCTCCATACTAATGACAACAGTCAGTTTAATAAACCATGTCTTCCATTCTCCCTGCTGTAATGTGATAGGTTTATTATCTATAAATATTTCTTCGCTACCTCCTACAGGTAGAAATTTCAACCCTGTTATTTGTTTGCTTAATGCACTCACTTGAACATCCACTACCCCCATGGAAAATGTACAATATAATGAATGTGTAGGAGTGATTTTGTCACAGACATAATTTCTACATTCAGCTCTGTGATCACAGCGAATGAATACAGCATTATATGAACGTTCAATGAACTAAAATGATTGACTCTGTTATCACTTACTTTAAATTATGAGGTTTGACTATAAACACACTTTCTGGCATAATTTTATTCATAGCTTGACATTTTACTCTTACAAGTCTTTTACTTAGATTTTTTTTTTAAATGAACACAACATACATTTCATATGACTTATTTTCCTGCAGAAATATTGTTATTGATTTGCTTTAGCAATCTGGGGACAATACAGTGCATTTTAATATAGTTTATAGCTTCAACAGATTGCACAAAAAGACACTTCTGTGTTGAGTATATTTCACTTATATTGGTGCATTTTGCATATGTTTGACATTTTAATCTTCAAAACTTGGCATTTACGTATATTTCTTCCATGCTGTAGCCTGCGACAACTAGTCAGATATTTGCTTTTTTTTCATCTAAAGGTAGCTAAACACAAAAGCATCTGATTATTCTATTGGGCAAGATCAGACCCAGGTACTCTTCCAGAAAAGTTCAAGCAAGAGTGATGACTGTTACAGTGGTTAACATGTTATTGTTCATATTGTGCAGGTGACAGTAAGATACTAATCTGCAAATTAAAACTTTTCAATTTAGAAAGACATTCCTGGCTTGTGAAGTCACAGTGATGGACCAACAGTGGCACATTGGACAGTGTGGATCAGGGCATCAGGACTTCAGGTTCAGGGGACAGTTTAGGGGTAAAAATTAATTTTTGTTAATAAATATGGATACTGTATAGTCCAGTAATGGCGAACGCGTGCCGCTCCTGGCACGGCAAGCCGTTTCGGTGGGCACGCCAGAAATGTCACAGAAAATATAATGGGATCGTCACACCGCCACACCGCACCCACAAACTAAATTTCCCATAGTTCTCTGTGCTTTCTCTGTGCTAGCGGTGACGTTTCCGAGTGGGCGTGACATAGAATGAGCGCCCGGAGGTCACGTGCTAGCCTGCTAACCAATTAAAGCGCCCGCTAAAGCCATCCACACTGCAAAAAAAAAACAGCGCAAACGTGCTGGGAGAGAGCATGAGGAGAAGACGTGCGGCGGGAACGAGCTGCAGGACTCAGAAGGTGAGGTTTTGCATAGTTGAGAGCTAAATAGGGAGGGACAACATGGCACAATTTGAGACTGATCCTGAGCTGCTGAGATAATATTCCAAGTACACACTCTGTATATGCGGGCTGAGGGTTAATGGGGACTATAGTTCTGCAACTTGAGTAGGATGTGATGTAAAGGCCCAGTTATTTTAGATTTAGAACCTTCAACAGTGCTCTGTACACCTAGCATGGTCAGCCAGTTTATTGCATACTCGATAATGTCCAGATTTTATAAAGTGCAATGAATCACCTGAGATTATTCAAAACTCATCTCCATGCTCATTTTTTCTCATAATGTCTTTTATGTGTACTTTGCTCCAGCGCTGCATAAAGACCGATGAAATACTCAGTCACTGACCAAAAGGTCTGATTTTTGTGACTTCCAGTGGAAGGATTCTACTGGGCCCTGTAGAATCCTTCCACTGGAAATGGGATAAAATAGCCACCCAATGCAGTCCTACCGCACCTGGTGTGAATCTACCCTTAAGCAGGTTTTACATTCCCATAGACCTTATGTGGATGCAAGACTCATTTAAGGTGAACAAAAGCCCCTTAACAAAGGTCCTTATGAGGACCTCTACACTTGGCGATTTTCTAGTTCAAATGTGCAGGCTTAATTTGTGACATTTATATCATTACTTTTAAAATATTTGCTTATTTATACTTTTGAACACCAGCTTTTCACATAGTTCCATGTTCATGTACACTTGTTAATTGACTTTGTTCATTATCAAAAGAAAGAGAAGAAAGGAAAAATCCTGGAACATGCATGAGCCTTATTTAAGAGTGTTTTTATTATTATTGTCCCTATTTACCCTTGTTTGCATACAATCCCGACAGCTCAGAGAACTGGTGGGTGTTTATTTACTGTTTGCTTTCCAATTTATAAATCCCAACTTTCCCCCTCCTTCTACAAATGGGAGGCAGCTGTAGAGATCTACAGTTGTTAGTGTTTGATACATCCTGTCTACATATGAGGTCATGTAGTAATATTAGGCTATAGTAATGTAGTAGTAGTGTAATAAGAAGTGTCTTGCTATCTTGCAAATGTGATTGTCCACAATTGTAAATCTAAATACTATGTAGCAAATTATTTAAACAAAAAGGTTATTGGCTGGTAACTCTTTCAGCACTAATATAAATAGTACTTTTACTTTCTGCTGGTTTAAACAGTTTTAAAAAGTATAATTTAATATATAGATATTTTAATTCAAAGTGTACCTTTCTAGATTACATTGAAAAATAGGTGGTTTCTTAATTACCAATTAGGTGGTACTTAGTTAAAAAATAACTATGACGTGTGCGCTATACAAAATAAAAACCTGCATCTTGCAAATTGGGTTGATATTGCACTTTTTAGTGGGACTGTTTTCAGCACATCTCACATCAGTTCTCATGAACCCCTAAAACTTCATTACTCTTTTTTTCTTATTATTTATAGCGCTTTTATTCTTCTTTTTAATGCCCACCCAATCTTTTCTTAACCAAGTGCCAGATGGTCATTGAGGCAACAGTAACATTTATGGGCATAGTCATGAAAAAAAGTTTGAATCCAGGTCATTTCTTGTCTGTATGCATCCAACTGTTTCACATGCTGTCTTGTTGACATTGACCTTCTAAATTTACAGTAGTTATAATTATAATCCCTGACCGATAGAGTGGAATTCAAGATTAAATATGGATTTAGGACTAACTTAAAGTAAATGTAAAGGAAAAAATTGTATTTAAAAAAAAAAAACTCATACTTACCTGCTCTGTTCAGTGGTTTTGCACAGAGTAGCCCAAATCTTTTCTCTTCTTGGGTTCCCCACCGATGCTCTGATCCCCTCCCCATTGCTGAGCACCTCCATAGCAAGCCTCCTGTGGGGGCACTTGTGTGTGCTCACTCCCAAACTGGCTCTCTGCATCCACAAGACACAGAGAATATGGTTCGGCCCCGTTCCTGCCTCACTGGCTGTGATTGACAGCCGTGGGAGCCAATGGCTCCTGCTGCTTTATCTCAGTCAATCAGGAGTGAGAGACCCAGGAGAGCCTCTGGTCTCATGTACATTGCTGGATTGGGATCAGGTTAGGTAAGTATTAGGGGTAGCTGCGGGGGAAGCTGCACACTGAAGGTTTTTTACCTTCATGAAGGTAAAAAAAACCTTCAGCCTTTACAACCACTTTAACAAGACTTTTGCTTTATAGATGCCAGTAAACCTTTGATAGTGGAAATGCAGGAAATGATCAGGAAGGTATCATCCTCTGGTTTTCCATAAGCTTTGATTTTTGGAAGCGTCCAATAGCTTTAAGCCTAACAAAGTAAAGTGTGATAGGGGGCAATAGTTTGTTCCTTGTCCCACTATCCCAAATATGAATTTCTCGCATGGGCATGCAAGCATACCATAAATAGTTTTTCTGGTATATTAACATATACAATTATTGTACATCACATCACAGTACTTTTGTGCACACAATTGGTGCATTTCAATTTGTCTATTCCTAGCGTGGAACAAGGTAACCATTTAGTTCAGCCTTGGGAATCCTTTAATGCTTGGGTAAGTGTAGAGCTAGGGTAAGAGTTCTAGGATTTTTTGTATAAGTTGAGGTTCAATTTAGGGTTTGATTTTTGTGCTTACATTTAAAGTTAAGTGATAAGGGCTAATTTTAAAGTTTTAGGTTGTTAGGTGGGGAATGGTTAAGTGTCAGGCCCCGTACACACGACCGAGTTTCTGGGCAGAATTCAGCCAGAAACTCGGTCAGAGCTGGATTCTGCCGAGAAACTCGGTCGTGTGTACACTTTTCAGCGAGGAACCCGTCGAGGAACTCATCGGGCCGAAAAGAGAACATGTTCTCTATTTCCTCGTTGTTCAATGAGGAAAGTCGGCCCGCCGAGCTCCTCGGCGGCTTCCACACTGAACTCGCCGAGGAACTCGATGTGTTTGGCACGTCGAGTTCCTCGGTCGTGTGTACGGGGCCTCAGAGTTTTTTTTAATTTTGGAAATAATGAAGACAGTAAGTGGTGTTACCGTGTTAGTTTTTTGTTTTCATTATTGTCTTAAAATATATACTGTGGGGACATTTTTTTTCTTTTTTATTCCCTGCAGTATTTGTAAGGTTGCCCACTTGCAAAAAAAAATTAAGGGTCTATATATTTTATCATAGGTGTATTTTAAATGATAAAGACAGAATATCAACCAAAAATCCAGAAAAAAACACATGATACAAATTATATAAATTGAGTTGCAGTTCAGTGAGTAAAATAAGTATTTGATCCCCAAGCAAAACGTGACTTGGTGGAGAAACCCTTGTTGGCAAGCACAGAGATAAGACATTTCTTGTAGTTAAGTGACCAGGTTTGCACAATTCTCAAAAGGGATTTTGGTCCACTCTTTTTTACAGATCTTCTCTAAATCCCTAAAGTTTATTGGTTGTAGCTTGGCAACTTGAAGTTTCAGCTCCCTCCATAAATTTTCTACAGTATTAAAGTCTGAAGACCTTGACCTTAATATGCTTCTTCTTGAACCACTCCTTTGTTGCCTTGGTGGTAGGTTTTGGGTCATTGTCATGCTGTAAGACCCATCCAAGAGACAGCCAAGAAACCCTAAGGATTTAGAGAAGATCTGTAAAGAAGAGTAGACCAAAATCCCTCCTGAGATGTGTGCAAACCTGGTCACCAAATACATGAAACGTCTTACCTCTGTGCTTGCCAACAAGGGTTTCCTCCACCAAGTACTAAGTCATGTTTTGCTTTGGGATAAAATACTTATTTTACTCACTGAACTCCAACCTAATGTAGCGCCCCCTTACTTTCAGTATGGGCACTACGCTAAAGTTAATGGGGAATGGGAGAGTTATTTTGCTCCCATTCATAATTTGCTAAATTCTGGGCTGCTGTCATTCCTGAACTGTCCTGTAGGTCAGTCTACGCTTCAGGGGTGCTGATTCCACCCCTGGGCGACAGGTGGCACTAAAGGGGTTCTGGCAGAGCCACTTTTCCCCAGCAGCCAATTGGAGGAGTTTTCCCTCGCGGGGCATGCTGGGGGAGAGTATATCTGTGGCAGACGCCATTTTGTGTGGTTCTTCGCGGGTTCCAGGTGTGGCACCCACCTTCAGGGTGTGCGCATCCAACGGACCCCGGCGATGGCCTACCAGGCCGGGGTCACACGCTACTCGGAGCTCCGTGTTCCTGAAAGGGGCCCCAGTGACTTACTGAGTTCCCCGCTCTACTGAGGAGATCCCAGGCTGGATGCCGTTCGATGGGGGGGTTGGCTTGAGGAGAACCCGGAGGCAGGTTGTCCAACAGGGCTTGAACGAACCATCGGGGATCTGATGACCGGGACATTGACAGGTACACTTCAGCTGTCACCCGGTGACCCTTGTTTAATCTACTGGGAGGATTCGCTCAATCCGTTTGCTTCACTTAAAGTACTAGGCCTGTGGCAGAGGCCTGTTCCTCCCAGCAACCTAAAGTGACACTTCGGCTGCCAGGCTTGTGGCAGGAGTCTGTCCGGGGGCACTTCACCCACTCTGGCTAGAGTGTCGACGAACTGTAACTACTACTACTGTGCTGTTGAGAGCAGGATTGCTCTGTTCTTATTCAGGCCTGATACTGCAAAGTTCTCTTTTGCTTCATCAACCTTTTTGCTATACCTCATGTTGATGTTGGCCATGTTGGGCCTGGAAATAAAGCATTTGAAAACTTTTATTCATTGACTGGACATTCACTCACTACTTCGCTTACTACTCTGCTCATCAACTACACCCCTAGACAACACTGAGAGGTAACCTAATATGCCGATCCCAACAACAAACAGCGGCTCCTGAGGGGGTAGCGCTACACTAATTTATAGCATCTGTTTTATGTGTTTTTTTTCTGGATTTTTGGTTGATATGCTGTCTCTATCATTTTAAATACACATATAATCAAAATTATAGACCCTTCATTTATTTGTAAGTGGGCAAACTTACAAAATGTTCAGGGGGTCAAATAATTATTTTCCCCACTGTATGCTATTTTACCAAACCATTGGTGCTTGCTGAGTCTCAAGGCATAACATCTATAAATATCCCTATAAGATAACCAACAGTGCTTAGGCAGATACTTAAGTCTAAATGCATTGAAATATGTTTATGATTTCTCCTGCATTATTCAAAGCTTTGAAGACAAGTATGTGTATACTGTATGTGTGTATGTATGTATATATATATATATATATATATATATATATATATATATATATATATATATATATATATATATATATATATATATATATATAAACTTATAGGTGTTCTGCACTTTTGGATAAAAACACATCTATAACAGAACTTTGAGTACATTCATGCCTAAGGCCTAGTTCTGTCACGCCAATCCTATTTTCTATCATTGAAGGAAGACTGTAGTCACCTTTCCATATGGTTTGTCTTTTGCATTATTATTCTACGGAGCAAATGGATTGCCTTAGTATGTTTCATAACATTAGATTATTACTTTTTCACATCTGCTAAATAAATGGACTACTTTCTATGTAAGCTATTGAAAGCTGTTGTGCCCCTAAGCAATCTTAGATTATATCCAGAGTTGGGCTGCTATATTTGTGGTGTATATTTACATTATTTTTATTTTTTTTGCCAAGCTTTCCTTGTACCATATAACAGATTACAAAGAGAGTACAGACCTGTAAATTTTTGATACTTCAGAAACAGTGCACAGTGTTGTTTGAACTGTGCATGGCTTCTTATGTTTTTGAGGTATCTTAAAAAAACATTAGGATACCTAAAAAACATAAAAAGAAAGTATTAAGTGCTGGGAGGATCCACCTTTTTTTCATATCTGTAAAACCTATTTCGATTCATTTTGCCAAACTTTTTTTTTACTGTATAACAAATTACAAAGAAAGCAGAATTTTTATTATCATACTATTATATACACACAACCACTTACCAACCACCTAATTGGGAAAAGACATCATTACTTTGACGTTTAATACCAGGGTTATGGCTGCAGCTAGATGTTATAACTCCGGTATTAAGATTTTCTGCAGCCACCGATCTTTTTGATAAGTCATCTGAGTGGCTTATTAAGGCGACCCCTCTCGCCACTTTCCGGTGGTTCATTGGCTTACCTCATTGGGAAGCCCGAGAACTGATAGTGGTTTTAGCAGCAGGCCATAGAGCTAAGCAGAGGAAATATGGTCTCCGCTCATCTGTATGACCTAGGAGGCCCGGAGCGACGTTATGACACCACTTCCAATTCACGGCCGATGTAAAGGCAATTTGTTTGTTTTTTACAATGCATCGGATCAATATTTTTTATTTTATTTGATACTCTCCATTGTAGGGAAGAGATGTGGGGTCTGATTGGCCCCTGACCTCTCCATAAAGAGGACCCGTCATGCCTTATTTCTATCACAAAGGATGTTTACAGTTCTTGTGATGGGAATAAAAGTGATATTTTTTTTAAAGGGACAGTGTAAAAAAAGAAATGTAATCATAACAAAGAAGGTCATGTAGGTCACGTCCACATATGTAAATGGTATTTGCACCACCCGTGTGAGGTATCACCATGAACATCAGAGTAAGAGCATTGATTCTAGCACTAGACCACCTCTGTACCTCTAAACTGGTATTGTGTAAAAATGTAGAAAGTGTCCCCTATGGAGATTTTTAAGTACCGTAGTTTTGTGCCATTCAATAAGCATGCTCAATTTTAAAGCATGATATGTCATCTATCATATTTTAAAAAAAAATGTGTTTTATATTGTGGGGGGGTTTTTATTCGTTAAAGTGCATTTTTATTCCACCCAAAAAAACTGAGTTGAAAAGCCGCTGCACAAATACAATGCAATAACAGCCATTTCATACTCTAGGGTTCTTGCTAAAATATATATATATATAATTTTTAGGGATTTTAGGTAATTTTCTAGCAAAAAAAAGTATTTTAACTTGTAAAGAAAATGTTTCAGATTGGGCCTGGTCCTTAAGTGGTTAAATCACTTGTTTGAGTTGGTATGGATAGCAAGTAAACAATATTGCATTGTTTTATTAGGTGTTTGTGCTTAAGACCCCACACTGAGGGACCTATCAGATCTGCCTATCAGTTTTTCCGGTCAGACCATCTATGGCTCTCTATGGAGTGGCGGATGTCACCTGCCAACATCTGATCCAAACTGCTAAAAACAGATGATTGGGAATCCGTTCCCTATTGGATCGGGTGGAAACGAACAGGCAGTCCATTTCTATCCTACTGACACATATAGCTGGATTCAGAGACAGTTACGCCGGCGTATCTACTGAATCTACTCTGAATCTACGCCGTCGTAAATTTAAGCGTATTCTGGAAACCAGATACACTTAAATTAGGCTAAGATACATGCAGCGTAAGTCTCCTACGTCTCCCGTAAGTCTCCTACGCCGTCGTATCTTAGGGTGCAAATTTACGCTGGCCGCTAGGTGGCGCTTCAGTTGAGCTCGGCGTAGAATATGCAAATGAGCTAGATACGCCGATTCAGAAACGTACGTGCGCCCGGCGCATTTTTTTACGTCGTTTACGTAAGGCTTTTTCCGGCGTAAAGTTAGTCGAACAAATAGCTGGCCTAGCCAATGTTAAGTATAGCCGTCGTTCCCCCCCCCTGTTCCACATTTGAATTAGGCACGCTTAGGCCGGCCCATTTACACTACGCCGCCGTAACTAAGGAGGCAAGTGCTTTGTGAATACAGCACTTGCCTCTCTGACTTGCGGCATAGCGTATATGCGATACGCTACGCCACCTCAAAGATATGCCTGTCTATCTGAATCTAGCTAATAGAGAACAGCAGGCTGTGTCCTTGTTTGCTCTGCATCAGTGGAGCAGACACAGACCTGTCAACTGGCTGCTCTGTGGCGATCAGCAGACAGATCCCCCATTGAGCCAGGAAATCGGCCGCCCTGTGTGAAAGGGGCAGTGTATGAAACTGTCCTGTATCTGTTTTCATGCCCCATGCACATTGGTCCAATGAAAAGTTGAAGTTTGAGTGCTGTTGATTGGAGCACCAGGCATGGAAGCGGCAGACCACCGCACTTCAGTGTTATGGTTCTCTAGCATCCTGTCACTACAGGGCAGCATTTCATACACTGTTAAGCATTGGCAGTTTTTATACTGTTAAGCATTTTATTTAATTCTACCTATTGTGAAGCCCAACTGCATCAAAGTAAAAAAAAAATACAATCTGCTGTGTTTAAGGCCTTGTATGTCCCAAGCATACAGATGTACCAAGCATTTTTAAGGTGTTTACAGACAGCATTTACCCAGATTGGTTTCAGATTGGGCAATATAGTCTTCGGGCTCTTTCACATGGGCGGCCCGTTCAGGTCCACCTGCCAGTTTTTTAGGCGGACCTGAACGGGTGCTCCATGCTCCTCTATGGAGCTGCGGATGTCAGCGGTGACATGCCCGCTGACATCCGACCCGCTACGATCCGGTGTGCGGGGACCACCCTGTCATCCGCTGGCTCAGCGGGGATCAACGGAGCGATCCCCGCTGAGCAAGCGGAGGTTCACGGGGCGGATCATTACTGATCCGCCCCGTGTGAAAGGGGCCTTCTGGTCCTCCCTGACCTGGTCCTCCCTGACTTTGACTGAACTTGCTTGAAGGAAGATTCAAAAAGGCCAGGTTATTTCTTCCCTGGCTAAATCATTATTGGTTTCTCCCAGGACAAGCCACCACATGTGCTTTCCCTTCCTGACACATATTCATAAACATAATTTAACCAATGTGAATTGTTGCTGTTTTTCATATAAAATAAATTGTGGCAGCCAGACTGAACATGTGTGGCTATTTGGCAATCAATGTCTATGAATACATTTAGAAACATACCTTTAAATTTGTATAAATAGGTGAATTTGGTTATTCTACTTCCTCCACATATTGATAGACAACATTCTAAAAAGTGTCAAGAATGATATTGTGAAAATAGCACATTTTATTTTGTATTTTAGAAACTGTGCTTATGGTACATCGAATATAACTATAATTTTAAATCAGATTTTACAAAGGTTTTGACATTTTCCAATACTTGGCCAATAAAAACACAAAATTAATATTAAGAAACAAAGTGCAAATACACAGTTCAACCATATCTTTAAGGAACAATTGTCATTTTATTATATCCTGCATTGTTATATAGTGATACCTGTATGTATATGTCTTTTATTTTTAAACATTTTTTTTTTTTTGCTGTGTTTTTTTTTATTTTATTTTGAGCTACATTTATAACTTGTTCTACTGTATTTTGATTCCAATCATTGTACAAATGAGCGGAAATGTAGCCAGTAGACTGGCTGCAAACAAGCCTCCTGCCGTGGCTATAAACAGTCCATAGAATTAGGAGCAGTTCCTTTGTAGTTTGCATGGGATGAGAATGTTGTCTCCCTTTACCGATATACACCAGTTGCATGACTGTAAGACTGTATTTGAAGAAATGTTTTTGTGGTGTTTTATAATAAGCAATGTCACAATATTGGGTTACAATAAAGCATTGAATGATTGATGTTTAAAGGATATAAGATTTGTCTTCATTTGTTTCCCGTTAAAGCTTGCCCAGTGTTCGTGTGGGCTGACATTTACATTGAATACATGATCTTGTTTCGCATGGCCATGACTTAACATTAGAGGTGAAGCCTAGGCCATTTCTCTTTATCATCTGGCTGTTATTAGTATGTTCTGTTTATTTTGTAATAACAGCATGCCATGCTTCTGCTCTCATACTTGGCTTTATTCTCTGCACACCAGTCATGAATAGCTACAGTGCTCAACCGAATTATGGCGCACCCGCTTCACCAGCAGGCACCAATCCAGCTCGACCTGGTGGATTTCCAGGGGCTAATAGCCCGGGCCCTGTCGCTGATATCTATGGAACTGCCAACCAAGATTCCGGTGTTGGTAACTACATTAGCGCAGCAAGTCCTCAACCTGGTTCTGGCTTTGGCCATGGAATTGCTGTAAGTGTTTTGTTTAATTTATATTGTGTTCAATATTTGTTGGATATGTTCAAGAATCAGCAATCAAATAGTGAAATGAGCTTTCCATGATGATCATTAAGTTTATGCATGTTGCTTTTATATAGCCTCTTTAACTTTTCACCATTTAGAATTGATGAAATTCCCAAAGGAGGGAGCTGAAATAATTTTGAGAATTATAAACTTGTTAGATCCTGGTTTCCTTAAAATCAAAACTGACACAATCTACAGGAGCCAGGTTGCTAAATCAGCATACAAAATGACTGCTGACACCTAACTATTGAAGTCTTTTATATTAAAGTTGGTGGCAGTAATTGTTTAATTTTTAGGAGGTTGCACTGGTTCCTAGACAGGTTTTTACAATCTTCATTAAATTACATACAAAAGGTATTATCCCATTTTCCTAATTTGCTTTTAAAATTGCACATTTTTAACAGTGAATGCTTTTAACATTTCAACTAAAATATAATATTTGAGTTCCTAAACAAAAAAATTATTTTAATTTTGAAGTTTATAGAAAGTCATCAATTAACAATTTTGTGAAAATGTATTTGCCCCTGGTAAAGGGATTGTATACAAATAAGGTTATTATGGTTAAATTATTGAATGCAATGAGGGCTGATTGTTACCACAGCTCAATGTTTCACTTACATTGACCCTTATCCTAAGGATAAACAAGTTTGGCAGCAGAGAGATTCAACAAGCATTAAGCATGGCATGGCATGGCATCAATGAGAAAATTAGAAATCTGCACTTCACCATGATTCTTTATTTACCACTGGTTGCACAAAGGGTTCACCTATATCCATGGCAGAGATGCTGTGAATATAAACAAACAATTTATACTTGAACGCCTACCATATTTATTTTTTAAATATGGCACATGTGTAAGGAAACATGTGCTAAAATTCCTCCACAGAAGTGTAAAAGTGATACCGAATAATAGGAAGCATTTGGATACAATCATTTCAGGTAGAGGTTAAACCATTTAAAAGGGGGCAATTACGTTTTTAAAAACATGTTGATGTTGACACCATTTATTTAATTGAATATGTGACATCTGTTTAAAAAATTGTTATAAACATTCCGTGTCCAAAATGTGCAATATCAGAGAAAAATCAGATAGAGATGGAGGGCTGTCGTTTTGAGATCCCTGCTTTAAAGTATAATTAAAGCCAAAACTTTTTTTTTTTTAGAAAGCGAGCGATATTAAAATCTGTCAGGTTTTTATTGCTGTCTGTCAGTCTGCCTGCCTGTTAGGGAGATTGACCCTATATGCCTTGGTGACCATTATGGAAAATGAAAAAAAATCTAAAATAAGTGGTCACCAGAACAGACATATAGGGGAAATCTTTCAATGGGGGCACTAGTTCTGGTAATTACCAGGAATTTTTTCTAAATCTGCAGGGATTTCCTCTAGCTTTCTATTGTGGCTATGGGATAGGAAGCAAAGACTTTTCATTGGGACAAAGTTGTAACATGGAAGGTGAGAAATCCAAGAGAGAGCCAGGAACCATTGGTGTTACTCTCCATCTTCTCATCAGAACAGTTTAGCTTTCTTGTGGTTTCAGTCAGCCTGATCAGAAAGTGCATGCCTATTGCTTGAATGTGTCAGTTAAATTTGTGAGTATCTGTTTAATGTGTATTTTGCTTTTCGTTTGGTATTTTTTTATTAGTAGTACTTTATTTTATTAGTAGTACAGATAACACATATTTTGTTATCAGATTTAAGATAGGTAGATGATGATCGCTATGATACCAAACGTAATTATGTGTTATGTGGATAGACTTTTTAGAAGTAGGTACCTTAATGATGAAGTTTCTGACTTCAAATATGCTTAACTCCCCTTTTAGACCAAGACAATAATAGATTTGATTTTTAACCCCTGCTTCATATAAATGTGCTCTGGTAACACTTGTTATCATTATCATTATGGATTTCACTTAACCTATTGGCACAAAGCCTTATTGTTTTTTATCTATCCCCGAGATTTCTAATAGACTTGTTTCACACCAGCACACTTCACTGCCTTAAATGTACTTAGTAATAGGAAAGCAATAGAAAGTAATGGCTGGTTTTCATTTATACATTAAGGTCTCAGGGACCATCTTTTACCCAGCATTCAGTCTTAAACCAGGGTGTTAAACATGTTATTGCCACTCTAATTAGCAATGTAGGAAATACAGATATACTTATACCCTGAAAGGTCTTATAATGTTAAAGTGTTGTCAAGGTCGGGGAATTAAAGGCCTACTTGATATTTTGCTTTCATATAGGCATTGTCCGTTATGTATTATGAATACTGTAACTGCTAAAAGTCTAGTCTGCTCTGCAAATTGCTAATCAAGTTAAACTAATAAGAAATTATTGCACAAGAGTTTAAACTAACAAAACATTTTCACTACAGTTAGATTTTACTCTTGTCCTCTCTCTGTATGGAAATACTTGCTTTAGTGCACACTTTAATAATAATAATAATGTAAGTTACAGTAACATCATAATATGCTTTCAAAGCACAACCTTGGCTTTGTGCAAAATTCATAACACAATAACTCGAAACTCCAGAATGATGAAAATATCAGGTAATAACACACCTGTTTTTGTATATTTGTGTACCTGTGTAGTGCAATTGTTCTGTGTATTTTAATGTTTTCAGTGTCTCGTTCTCTGCTGCTAAGATACTCCAATAAAAAAAAAGAAGGCTGCACTTGTAAAGATTTTTTTTTCTATTAGAAACTGCTCATTCCTCTTTTTAGAGGAGAGCACTGAATTCTAGTTAAAGGATCTCCAGAATTTGCATGCATGTTTTAGATCTACTGTCTAACTAATAATTTTAAGTTGTGACTTTTTATTTTTGCAAGGCTTAAATTGGAATTCTAACCTATTTTACAGCCAATGAAAATGTGTTGTTCTGCTGTGCCACAATGATGTATAAATCCAGTTAGAAATTTAACTTGCATTAAACTCCAGTTTGCATGCATTTTGTTTCAGATTGCAAAGTGTTTCTGTACGCTGTATGGTGGCATGGATGTGCATTTAATTACCCTAGGCTGCCAGTCATAACACTCATGAGACAATTATTATTAGTGGCAGATATGCTGATTTGTGAAATTGCATGATGGGGGGGGGGGAGGGGTTGGTGCTGATAAAACTTCAACTTAAAAAAATGGGCATTTATGCAGATTTTACAGTTCAAATAGTTGTAAACTCAAAAGCAAACATTTTATTATATTGCAGCTTAGAAAATCTTAGGTGTGATAGATACATTAGTTTTCTTTTGTAGGCTTGTTTTCTTCTATGTTCACCTGGCCAGAAAGTCTGTTGTTTTTCAAAAGAACAAGCTCTCTTTAAGATGCATCAGTTATAGGGATGAGCCAAACAATTTATCACTGGCAGAGGTGCTTACAGTGATCAGCTTTCAGCTTTTATTTATTTATGTAAAACCCTCACCCCAAAAGGAAAAGAACTGTTGCTGTAACTACTTGTAATGTGTTAGCTGGAGTTTGGCTTCAATTTGCTAGCGTATTTAAATATGCTAGTACATATAACACTACCCTCCCCACACTGACAATGCTGCTGCACCCTATGCTCCTTCATCCTGAGTGGAGACACTCTAAGGCTGGGTTCATACTGGTAAAACACGGCAGTCATACGACTGTGGATCTGACTTTGCCCTGCGACTTGAGTCCGACATCAGTTGAATATCACTGAAGTCTGATCAAAGTCAAATCGCCGTAATAATTGATTCGACTTTGGCATGTAATTTGTGCTCTGATGATCTTGAAGGGGAACTCCACACCAAATAAAGCATGGTTTCCCCCTCCAAGAGCATACTAGGCCCCCGCAAAATCCATACAAGACGTTTATCTGAGCACGCAGCCTGGCAGGTCAGGAAAAAGGGGGTGGGGATGAGCGAGCGCCCCCTTCCTGAACCGTACCAGGCCACATATCCTTTAAAGCACCTTGTCTCCGTGTTGATGAGGACAAGGGCCTCTTCCCGACAACCCTGGTCGTTGGTTGCTGGGGTCTGCGGGCAGGGGGTTTATCGGAATCTGGAAGCCCCCTTTATTTAAGGGGGTCACCAGATCCCGGCCCCCCACCATATGTGAATGTGTATTGGGTACATTGTACCCCTACACAATTACCTTAAAAAAGTAAGTAATTTATCAACAGCTCTGGTGTCTCTTCTGATTCCTTCTCCCCACTCCGGCTCTTCTGCCTCCTCCGCTGATGTCTTCTTCCTCTGACGGTTCTTCTCCCCTGTCCGGGTCTTCTCCGCTGATGTCTTCTAGCCCTCTCAGGTTTTTCTCCCTCTGTCCGCCTTCTTCTGCCTCTGCTGGGTCTTGTCCGCTGTCTTCTCGCTCTTTTGCCGGGTCTCCTTGCTCTTTTGCTAGGTCTCCTCCCTCTGTTCTTCTTCCGATGTTGACTCGATGCTCTGTTCCGCTCTAATTCTAGGTCTGCGGTGTGCCACTACTTATATTGGTATGGGGCAGGGGTAATTGGGTGATGTCATCCGGGGCCATGCCCCTTATGACATCACCACAACATCATCCCCCAGCAGTGACATCATAAGGGGTGGGTCCTCTGGGTGACGTCACCCGGTGACCCTGCCCCATGCCAATATAAGTAGTGGCACACCGCGCACCCAGCATTAGAGTGGGAGAATGTAAGGCCCCCTGCCCAATAGCACTCACTCCTCCATGTTGAGGGCATGTGACCTGGTACGGTTCAGAAGAGGGGGGGTGCTCGCTTGTCCCTACCCCCTTTCCTGGGCTGCGTGCTCGGAATAGAGTGATGGTATGGATTTTGCAGGGGACCCCACAATGTTTTTTTTAGCATGGGGGCTCCCCTTAAAATTCATACCAGACCGAAGGGCCTGGTATGCTCTTGTAGGGGGAACCCATGCCATTTTATATTTTTTGTTTTTTTATTTGGTATGGAGTTCCCCTTCAAGATCATCAGAGCATGCCGAAGTCGGATTAATTAAGACAGTGATCCGACTTTGATCCGACTTCAGTGATATTTAATGGGCTGAAATAGGATCAAAGTCGGACCAAGTAGTTCAGGAGCATTTTCAAAGTCAGACCGACTTGTGTCAGACCAGTTAAGATGGCTCTCATAGGGAAACATTGATTTTCACACTTCATGTGACATGAGTTCCCAATGCCGGAGCATTTGTCGTACCAGTGTGAACCCGCCTAATGCAGAAGGTGTGTTACTGGCTGGATCACTAGGTGAAAAGAAAAGGGGAACAAGCCTAAAAAATAACAAATGCAGCCACCCCATCTAATAATTGGCAAGCTGCAATATATTATTTTAGTTTTGGGTTTAATACCACTTTTCAATGCCCTTACTTTTAGTTATTTTTATGTTTTTTTAATAATATTACTATATCTCAGGACCCCTTAGAAGACACCCTTAGATATGTCATCCACCCTTTGGATCTATTGTCAAGCAGTGATTCACGATCACCATTTCCTTTACTAAAGCGTTAGTGTGCATTTGGTGAATAGGAAGTGATCATTTATAGATAGCTTTTATTTTACAATTAGTTGTTTTAGATATTTTGGGTTTATTCTAATTGACTTTTGACTGGAAAAAATACCCATTAAAATTACAGGCTGAAATTTCATAAATGAAACCTTTAAATGAATGGTTAACTTTCCAGTTTCTTTTAAACCATGTCTCATTATCCTCAGTCAATCAGACTTTTTAGCATCACCAGACGATCAGACACTGTAGTCTGAGAATCAATGTTCAAACATTTTTCAATTATGAAGAAGTTACATAGTTATTCAGAGAAGCCAGATCTAACAGACTGTACAGGGTAATGAAACATACCTGTAACAGTGTCTTTTTTGGTACAATAGCCCCACATATGTTCTTTTACATTTTACAGAACAGGTCCTTTCCCTTTGCTTTGTTTAATAGAAATCATTAGTTAATCCCCCATGTCATAATTTTAGCGCTTTAGCTGGCCAAGGATGGATCGAATTTGTTGGTTCAGCAGGTACCTGCCAAGATTTGATCCATCTATGGGCAGGCTGGTAGTTTAGAAGCCAATCCATCAATTGATTTCAGTACAACCAGCCTGTCTGATTTTTGTATATGACCACTGCCAGTGGATATAGCTGCTGGCAGTGATCATTGTGTTCTGCCGTCAGGGAAGTCTCCTCACCAACAGAACACAATAGTGCTTCAGGAGGGATTCCCAATCAACTGTGATTGTGTTGATGGTGGAATCAAGTGAATCACATAATCTATGGCCTACCTTACAGAAGTACAAATTTTTTCAACATTGATTTTACTACAGGTGAAATTTGAGAATAAGGGAAGCAGATATCTCTGTTTGCCTGACTTGGGAGACTTGTCCATTAAAGCATTACAAAATACAGACCGTTATTTACAATATATAGTAATCTACAGTGGCCTTTCAGATGTTAGTTTTCAGTAGTTATTTTCGTGAAGAATGCATTATGTTTGCTTGTGCACATTTTGAAGTCCAGAACAGATAAACATCAGTAAAACTATTTAATAAAAAATTTCCATTTGAACTGCCATATGCTAAATTTTATGTAAGAGCATCTCTTACTGAATGTTAAAGGAGACGTACAGCCAAAGCTCATTTGGTTGTACTTCTCCTGTGGATCACAGGAGTGTAGTTCGATCTGCACTCATATGACCCTTTTTCAGCAGACTGAAGTCTGCTGTCGGCTGAGGTCACAAAGTCGATCCTGGCTTGGAAAGGATTGCAACTATCCACCCAGATGCCGGGACTGGCACCTGGCCCAGCCCTCTTAGCCAGCCACTAAGAGCATGAGCAAGCCGCTCCCGCCCCCTCCATAGCTTAGCACTCCAGCGAGTGCAGGGGGGGGGGAGACAGAGCAGACAGCAGTCACTGACAATGGAGCGATCGGCGGTCTTTGATCACTCGGTTCTCAGTCTTAGAGCCGGCAGGGGACAGATGCAGCATCGGACTGATGTTGCATCCACTTAAGTAAGAAAATTCACAAACTTCTCTTTTAAATATTTTAAATTCAGCTATCTTAATTGTACAGTACAGGACATAGCTGTGATATTTTTAGACCCTGGGTTTTGAACTGCTTTGTTCAAGGGGATTGAACTTTGCAAAGCTTTGAAGGACATGTCCTTTGGCTGTCCCCCTATAACTCTACCCCACTCCATGAGTCTTCTGTTTTTATACTCTTGAAAAAAAAAATGCAACTGACTTCTCTGTGGTCCCATAACACACCTGGCCCACTTTTTATATTAGTATGCATAGATTTATACCTGCTTCTGATGCACAAGGTTATCCCCTAATACAAATTAACCATTTCTAATATTGCATCAGAGATTTAACATATTTGTACTTAGTGCAGTAATTGTACGCCTTTGTGGGCCTTTTTAATGTGTTTTATTTAACAGTGAACACAAACGCCACATAGACAAACCAATCCTCCAATGAACAGTAACTGGAGTTTTCCCCGCCCTTTATTTTGATGGGTATGAGCAAACTTTTAAAATAGGAAAAATGTACTTGATTGCATTTTATATCCTTTTTGTGGAACCTCTTTACAGTTTTTCTGCCTTTTAGTTGTTGCTGAATTTTCTTGTACAGTGTCAGTTCAATTACTAACCCTTTGAACCTGGTCGAATTCCTTTTCCGATTATCATGTCACCATAGTAACCTTAAAAATCTCATCTAGTTGGCTTGTACTAGCAAATGGGAAGCATTACCATTCAGCTAACAGCAGTACTAAGGTAAATTACCCTCCCTCACCCCTCCAAACTTGTCTCAATTTATACCTCACCTACTGGAAAAGCCCTCTGTGCTTTAAAGCTTGACTAGTGTGACCTATGGGCTGCTCAGATGAAAGCATATTCTTCAGCTTGCAGTTTCCCTCTAATATTTCTCTGCAAGGCATTACAATGCACAGATGAGGGAAGATTGGCAGCTGTTTTAGTGGGTTTTTTACTTGTAGTTCATACATTTTTTTTTTCTAAGACATGCTAAGCAATATGTGGCTTCCCAGCTGTTGTGTTAAAACTCGCAGCAGCAGCTACTGGTTGCCTAACTCTATTGTCTAAACCCATGGAGATGTTCATTTTCCTTACCACATGTACCATTGGCACAGCTGTGCTGTGCGGAGTATAAAGTTAATAAATGGACTCTGTGGATCCATAGCAATATGTATGAAAAATGCACATTCATGCCAGCCCTACAATATTTAGATGAACTGCATAGGACTGTAATTTTGAATAGGGCACTGACAAAACTCAACAATTGTACACTTTTAGGGGCCCATGATTGCAACGGCATTTACAAATGGATACCATTGAAACGTTTCAGGTGGTTGGTTGCCATCTCACTTTGAGGTATTCTCATTTCTACCATTGTATTTTATGGAAGTATATTCATGTAATCTGCTGTCTCATATTTATCACCTTATAACTGTCATCTTTATAACCTTTTCTTGTCTAACACCTATCTCACTTTTCATATTACCATATCACTTACTGTATCTATTGAATTACATCTGCTTCTACTGTACAGTGCAGTTAGTCTTTTCTACTGCACAGAGGACTTGACTCGGAATCCTGAAAGAGTGAAGGACTGTTCTTGCCAAAACTCACCAAAATGGATCATTTTATCACAGCAAAGAAGTATACAAAAAAGCTGAGATTTTCTGTGGCGAGCACAGACATTTTTCCTTGCAAACATTTTTTTTTACATCAGGTCTATTATCATTTTAAATCCAATTGCTATAGAAATGCAAGAAAAGTTTTTATATATAACAAATACTATATTACCAAAATTATTGGGAGGTCTGCCTTTACACACACACAAACTTTAATTTCGTCCCAATTTTAGTTCAATATTGGGTTGGCCCATCCTTTTCAGCTATAACGGCTTCAACTCTTCTGGAAAGGCTGTCCACAAAGTTTAGGAGTGTGTCTATGGGAATGTTTGACCATTCTTCCAAAATGGTATTTGTGAGGTCAGGCATTGATGTGGACAAGAAGGCCTGGTTTGCAGTCTCCGCTCTAATTCATCCCAAAGGTGTTTTATTGGGTTTAGGTCAAATTTCTCCACCCCAAACTTGCTCATCCGGGTCTTTATGGACCTTGATTGTGCACTGGTGCACAGTCATGTTGGAACAGGAAGGGGCCATCCCCAAACTGTTCCCAGAAAGTTGTGAGCATGAAATTGTTCAAAATATCTTGGTATGCTGACGCCTTAAGAGTTCCCTTCACTGGAACTAAGGGGCCAAGTCCAACCCCTGAAAAACAACCCCACACCATTATCTCCCCTCCACCAAATGATTTGGACCAGTGCACAAAGCAAGGTCTATAAAGACATGGATGAGCAAGTTTGGGTTGGGGTAACTTGACTGGCCTTCACAGAGTCATGACAACCTGATAGAACACCTTTGGGTTGAATTGGAGTGGAGACTGTTTGCCAGGCCTTCTCATCCACAATGGTGCCTGACCTCAAAATGTGCTTCTGGAAGAATGGTCAAACATTCCCCTAGACACATTCCTAAACCTTGTGGACAGCCTTTACAGAAGAGTTGAAGGGGTTATAGCTGCAAAAGGTGGGTCAACTCAATATTGAACCCTACGGACTGGGATGCCCTTAACGTTCAAGTGGGTGTAAAGGTAAGTGTCCCAATACTTTTGGTAATATAGTGTAAGTAGGACATTGAAATATATATTTTAACCTCTGCTAAATGTATATTTTGTTTATTGAGTGCCAGTATATTTGCAGTATTTTTTTCTGCTGACAATGTGCATTACTTTTTGTTTAATAGCTGCAAAGTTGAAAATTGGTGTTAAAACTATATTATCATGTTTAGTAAGAATAGCTTAATTTGAAGTTCACATGTAAAGAACAGTAGCAATGCACATACAGTATGAGGCACACTATACCTATAACCGTAAATAAAAGTTACATGGCAGCGAACTAGATAACAATTCTGACCATATGGGGCCCTATGGTCTGTATACAGCTGATTAGGGTAATTTAAATAAGAGTAAAAAGGGAACCTGCATCAATACCTCTAGCACAGGGGACCAACCAAGTGACTTGGATTGTATGGCAAAAAGGAAACTGATGTCCTATCTGGTGTTGTAAAGAATCATGAAATCTATTGTTTTAACCACTTGACCACTGGGCGCTTAAACCCCCTTCTTAACCAGACCAATTTTCAGCTTTCAGTGCTCTCACAATTTAAATGACAGTTACTCAGTCATGCAACATTGTACCCATATGAAATGTGTGTCCTTTTTCCCACAAATAGAGCTTTATTTTGGTGGTATTTAATCACCGCTGTGTTTTTTATTTTGTGTGCTTTAAAATTCTGAATATTCTGTAAAAAAATGAATGTTTCTTTGTTTCTGTTATAAGATGTTGCAAATTAGTAATTTTTCTTCATAAATTCTGGCCAAAATCTATACTGCTTCATATCTTTGGAAAAATGACCCAAATTGGTGTATATTATTTGTTCTTTGTGAAAGAGTCCACAAGCTATGGTGCCAATCTCTGAAAATTGATCACACCTGAAGTACTGAAGGCCTATCTCATTTCTTGAGACCCTAACAAGGCAGAACACCACAAATACCCCACAAATGGCCCTTTTGGAAAGTAGACATTCCAATATATTTAGTAAGAGGCATGTTTTTTGAAGTTGTCATTTTTTCCCACAATTCTTTGCAAAATCAAGATTTTTTTCTGACACACAGCATATTCATACCACAAGTTACTCCCCAAAACACATTCTACTATTACTCCTGAGTATGGCGATACCACATGTGTGAGACTTTTACACAGTGTGGCCACATACAAAGGCCCAACATGCAGGGAGCACCTTGAGGTGTTCTGGAGCATAAATTACACATCTAATTTCCTGACTACTACTACTACTACTACTACTACTGCATTTACAATGGCTCAGGACATACCCCAAAATGTCTCTATTTAGAAAACTTGACCCTTCAAGTTTTTCGGAAAGGGATATCTTAGACTTTGAACTGCAATTTTTAAAAATTAAATTGTCAGCAAACACAGCGGTGGCTTAGTAAAGACTGTATCTAACAATATCTTCAGCTACCTCTCCCGTATACAATAATACTATATAAGTATGCCTTCGTCACTTAGTGGGAAATAGGCAGTGCCCAGAAGTGCAACGTATTGCATTTAATGTGGTTCAGAATGGGCAGACCCTCATTGTGTTTTGAGATTTCAGAACAGTGAATTACATATTTTTGGTTTTGTAACCTACTGTGAAGTAATATATGTTGATTTTTTTTTCCAGAACTAATAGGGCTTTAACCGCTTGCCGACCAGCCACCCTCATTATACTGTGGCCGGTCAGCACGATCCCGTGAGCCATCGTAGCTGTACATGGGCTCCTATAAGTGGGATAGCAGGCACGCACCTGCTGCACTGCCGATGCGGGTGACCGGCGGTCGCGATGACCGCCAGCCATGCTCGATTGCGTGCACGAGAGCCAGAACAGGGATGTGTGTGTGTGTGTGTGTGTGTGTGTGTGTGTAAACACACACATACCAGTTCTTTGAGGAGAGGCGATGTAGATTGTGAGTTCCTACTAGCTAGGAACGGCGATCTGTCATCTCCTCTAGTCAGTCTCATCCCCCTACTTTTAGAACACATACTAGGGAACACAGTTAAATCCTTGATCACCCCCTAGGGTTAACCCCTTCCCCGCAAGTGACATTTACACAGTAATCGGTGCATTTTTATAGCACTGATTGTTGTATAATTGTCATTGATCCCAAAAATTTGTCCAAAGTGTCCAATCTGTCCGCCATAATGTCGCAGTCCCGATAAAAATCACCTCTTTTACAAAAGTGTCAACATTTACATAAAGTATCCCAATGGGTTCTCAGTTGGCTGATGGTATCAGTGGTGTATTTAGGTTTCGTGCTTCCCTAGGCCTGGCTAAACTCATGCGCCCCTAATTTAAAGATGGCCCATCCCCTTCCTGTCAAGGCCACACCCCTTCCTGTTTAAGACCCACCATATCAGCAAATACATTTTTAATAGCATATATATTTTCTTATTTTTTTCTTGATTGCAGTTTAATTAAACTAAAAAACAATCAAGAATATATATATATATATATATATATATATAGTGACATAGGGGATTGTTAGCTCTCATGGTATATGCGTTTTCTTGTAGTGAGTCCACACCAAACAGGCATATATCATTAAGGGCCTGGTAACCCACCATTATTAAATGAGAAAAAAAACAAAAGTCCACTCAGGAATCCCACGCAGGGTTTAAACGATGTTCAGAGATAACTGAAAATACAAGCCCACCTGGCTACTCTTCAACAGCACTGCTGCTATAGGTACTGGTACCTTAAACCACCAGATCTTTCAGTCTCACAGTCTTCTACGCACACAGCTTTGGGCTTCTTAAACGCACACAGCTTGAAGTCCCTTAATGCACACAGCTTTAGGCTCCTTGGGCGCACACATCTTTGAAGCCCTTCAACGCACACAGCTTCTGTCCGCACACAGCGTCTATCCCAACACAGAGACACTAGCAGCCACTGATCCAACTCCACCTTTCTCTTACTTCTGCTCTCCCCAGCCTTTCATTATGTGAGCTGTGTGCACCTCGACACACACCCTGCAGGCTGTCTATAAGATCTGGACACAGGGTTGGAGATCCCGTCCCACCCATATCTCTGAGGAATCTCCAAGCCATAGAGCCCCATGTAGCAATAAAACCATCCGAGAAAACTGCCAGAGCAGTTGTTTTTAAATTTACGCTCTGTAGCTCTGCAATCTGGCTATATGCAGCCTCTGTGTCCAATTTAACAGCATTTCCATAGGGACAGAGCCTCGCTCTGCCACAATATATACCATGGGTGCTCAACCTGTGGCTCTCCAGCTGTTGCGGAACTACAATTCCCATGAGGCATTGCAAGCCGCTGACAGGTACAAGCATGTCTCCCAAAGGCTGAGGCATTATGGGAATTGTAGTTTTGCAACAGCTGGAGAGCCACAGGTTGAGCACCCATGATATATACAGTCCTGATTAAAAGTTTAAGACCACTTGAAAAATGGCAAAAAATCATATTTTACATTGTTGGATCTTAACAAGGTTCCAAGTAGAGCTTCAACACGCAACAAGAAGAAATGAGAGTGAGACCAAACATTTTTTGAGCATTCAATTAATTGAAAATAACGAATAAACTGAAACAAGCTGTTTTTCAGCTGATCAAAAGTTTAGGACCACACCTCCAAAAAAAAAACTAAACCCCCCCCAAAAACAGAAATCCAACTTCCAAACATGAACTCAGTAATGAGTAGCTCAGCCATTATTGTTGATCACTTCTATAATTCGTTTTGGCATGCTTGATGCAAGCGTTTCCATGAGGTGAGAGGGAACATTTCTCCAAGTGGTTTAGACAGCCGCACGAAGGCCATCTACTGTCTGGAACTGTTGTCCATTTTTGTAAACTTCCCTTGCCATCCATCCCCAAAGGTTCTCAATACTGTGCACACTCAAACTACACACTCTGCATTCTTCCTTTTTTGACATGTAAGAGCTGTGGGATGCTAAGCTTCAGAGGAGAATATGGAAGAGAGCTAGCTGCAGAATGGTTGCTAGTGGGCCGTTACATGAGAGCCACATTACCTTCCTGCATGAAGCTCTTTTGATAGTTCAGGGAGCGAAAGCGATGAAGTCAGTGTCTGAAGAAAACTACAGAAGGCACATTGAGGGGGCCTTTTACCCTGATCACAGAGAGCTGGCTGGGGAGTCTGGTCCCCTCAACAGAAAGATAGCTTCCTGCATAGGTATCAAAGCTGCATTAGGCAAAAGGATACAGAGGCAACTGGCAACAAGAAGAACTAGAAAACGTACACCGTGGAGGTTGAGGGCTGCATTATATTTTATATTTATCTGTTTAATCATATACCTATTGCAGTGTAGGTTTGTGATATAAACAACACTCGGAACTGCACAATTAGAAGATTGTAAAACGTGTTGCAGAACAAATTGGGCAGCACCGTGTTTAGCACTTCCACCTAGCAGTGCCAGGCTCATCAGTTTGAATTCCAACTATGGCACTAGAGTGTTCATCTTCTCCCTGTACCTGCGTGGTGTCCTCCAGGTATTCCGGATTCCTCCTAAACTACAAAGACATGCTGATAGGGATGAGCCAAACCCCCCCCCCGGTTCGGTCCGCACCAGAAAAGGTGAACAGACTAAAAATTAGTGCAAACATGCGAACACAATTAAAGTCTATGGGACACAAACGTGAAAAGTCAAAAGTGTTAATTTTACAGGCTTATATGCGAGTTATTGGGGACCTGGGTACTACCTCAGGGGACATGTATCAATGGGCAAAAAAAATGTAAACTGACTTTTTTCAGGAGCAGTGATTTTAATAATTAATGTGAAACAATAAAAATGAAATAATCCTTTAAATATCGTGCCTGGGAGGTCCCCTTAGTCTGCCTGTAAAGTAGCGCCTCTTTCCCATGTTTATAACCGTACTGCAGCAAAATTAAATTTCTAAAGGAAAACATTTCATTTAAAATTGCTTGTGGCTGTAATGTATTGTCGTATCCTGGCAATAAACTGTACATAAGAAATCCAATCAAAGGTTGTATGGCTCAGAAAAGTGGGAAACAGAGTCTTACTTTGGAAGTTTGAATCAGGGTGTCCAAACCGAGGTGTCCTTCCACACACCAATAGACTAACAGCCATCAAGAAAAAGAAGCAGCCTTTTCATATTCCATAACATCAAGCGTATTTATTGTAAAGTCTTCCCAGTGAGTACAATCAGCGGCAGACGCGTTTCGGCAATAAGCTTTGTTCACAGCTGTCTGCAGCTGTGTTTCCCCCAGTCCATTATCAGGCCCTTCTGGTTTGGTATGGATATTAAGGAGAACTCCATGCCAAAATTTAAAAACAAAATGGCGTGGGGGCCCCCCCAAAATTCATACCAGGCCCTCCAGGCCTGGTATGGATTTTACGGGAAACCCTGTGCCAAAATGTACCCCATACCCATTGACATAGGGGGGAGCCAGGATCTGGGGGCCCCCTTGTTAGAAGAGGCCTCCAGATTCCAATAAACCCACTGCCCACAGACCCCCACATCCACGGCAAGGGTTGTGGGGATAAGGCCCTTGTCCTCATCAGACCTGGCGGAAGGTTCCCCTTAACCACTTCAATACACTGTGTTACATAAACTACACTGCCTGCATTGACTGAATATAGAGTCTATACAGGCTACACTGAATGCAGAGTTCATGTATGTGTGTGTGTGTGTATATAGATAGATATATATATATATATATATATATATATATATATATATATATATATATATATATAAAATCAAATACACTGCCACTAACTAACCTGCTTGCCTAATCCAGATCAAACTATCCATCCACACTCTATAAGCTACCACTAGGTAAGCCGCCTTATAAAGTGTGGGGTGTGGACTTAGTCCCCCTGAGCCATGATTGGCCAAAAGTACCCCCCTGCCTTTGGCCAATTATTGCTCTCTCAGCAGAGCGCTCTGTGATTGGCCTACGCATGCAGGTCAGGCGCATGCTTTGGCCAATCATCATACAGCAATGCACTGCAATCTTGCAGTGCAATATGAGGCATTTTGCAGCGCTCAAATTTTCCACGAGCGCACCATAATATTCGCTGTTAGGCGAATTGGCGAACACCCGATGTTTGAGTCGAACTTGCATTCGATTCGAACATTGAGCTCATCCCTACATGCTGATAGGTTAATCGGCTTCTGTCTAAATTGGCCCTAGTATGTATATGTATGAATGTGAGTTTAAGAACCTTAGATTGTAAGCTCTGATGTGAATGTAAAATATATATGTAAAGCGCTGCATAAATTGACTACGCTATATACCTGTAAAAAAATTAAATAATATTTCAGATTTAAGCAGTAAAGCATTTTTGTCTTCTGACATTCCTAGTCCCTTTTACATAGGAATTTATAGAAAAATGCAATAGAACAGCTGAGCTTGGCATATCACAAACAAAATTGTACTATCTGGGCTTTATTTGAGAAATCTAGCAGGTTAGAACATATAATGCCTTCAACAGTAATCATGTTCTCAGTGTACAAATATTATATTTGTATCCTATAAAAAACTGTTATAATAGAAATTTCAAAATAAAATGTCTCTGTTCCACCATCGCCACGATACAATGTTTTAAAAACTCATTAATAAGCGCTAAGTTTCACCTGGTTTCTCTAGACCGAGGCTACAGGAGAAAGATATCATATGATATGATCTGATCTGACTTTTTAAGCTCACATATTATGGTATAATTCTGAGCTGAAATAGCAAGGAGGTTTTTTTAATGCAATTTTTTTGGTGCAGGTACTGCCAGCACAGGCAAAATCCATATGGGAAAACAGCTGAAGTGAACCTGAAAAAGTAAATTGTGCCATGTTAAACTGAACTAACCTAAGCTCCCATGACACTGTTGCATTGCAATTGTTGCTTGTTACCGCAATGCACAACATTCTGTGAACAGCACAGTAGCTATCAATAGACCTTCCCCAGAGCACACCTAGGTCCATTTTTGTCTGTGTTTCCGTGCATTGGTAGATCATTCAAAGGAATGGGCTTTCTACAAGTGCTTGTTTAGTCGGAAGTTTTTTTTTATCTCAAGGGATTGTATGCATTAAAATAACCTTTAGTGTGCAGCAGCCGCCCTTAGCCCCATTAATACTTATTTGAGCCCATCTCGATCCAGCAATGTTGCAGGAGAGTCTCGGCTGCTCCCTCCTGATTGGCTGAGACAGCAGCACAGCACCATTGGCTCCCACTGCTGTCAAAGTCAGTGAGCCAATAAGAAGAGAGAGGGGGCCAAACCACGTCTTTGTTGTTGAATAGACACACAGAATGGCTTGGGTTCCCCCAAAGCAAGCTTCTTTCTGTGGGGGCAGGAGGGAGGGGCCAGGAGTGCCAGTGGGGGACCCGAGAAGAGGAGGATCTGGGCTGCTCTGTACAAAACCACTACACAGAGCAGGTAAGTATAACATGTTTGTATTTTTTTTTTAAGGAAAAAAAACTGAGCAGTTGATTAGAGTCTGTCACAACCCCTTAGTTATATTAACCCCTGCCCCACTGGAAGATTGGGTGGTGACATCAAAAAAGGAAAACTTTAGTGAAAGGTAAAGATATGCCCCTTGGACTGAGTTTTAGGTAAACTTTAAATTCTACATAAGTGTGTGGCCATCACTGTTTGATAGAAGTCAATCTAGCAATCCACTTCTGTCAAACAGACAAGTTGGAAAATCTTTGTCATGCGGCAGCATGATTGGAGGAATCTGTTAATTTTTTCTATTCGGCCCATTGGCTGAGTGAAAAAAAAAAAACACCCATCTATGGCCAGATTTAGGGATAGAATAACCTAACAAGTGGAATCTCGACTTTAGTCCCTATTTACATCTTTGCGATTTGCAGACTTCTCCAGCTCTTTGTCCATAAGTACAGACTTTCAGTTAGAGAACTGGAGGATGTATTAATGTACTGCTAGTGTGGTAATCGCGCTCCCTTGATAACTGCCACTGTGACAGATGGTTCTTGTATTTTATTTGTTTACTGATCTCTGTGATTGAATGACATGTTTGTGAGGGTGGAGCCATGTACAGTCATGCTAAATTGCAAACTGGCAGCGTCTGCCAGGGAAAAAAAACCCACATGTTATGGGGGAGATTGTTGGGGGTTGAGTTGACACCATGTGTATAACATGCAACATGATTTAAAAGGTGTAGTTTCCCTTCATTAAAATCAACATTTTAGAATGTAATGATTATTGCAATTAGGTAGAACTAAGTTAATTTAAGGGATCTCATTACTGAAGTTTCTTAGAGATGTGAGAAACCAACATGTCCTTTTACTTGTAGCTACTATGGAAAACAAAAAACAATTCAGTTTAGGGAAAATTTGGTCTTTCAACAGTCACATGTCTACTATCGGTTTGATAGTTTCTGTTAAATCAGAACAAGATGTAAAAAAAATGTGAACAGGCAGGCTTTTTATTGCAGAAGAGACATTCACCCTCATCTGCCTAGCCACAATCCTGTGTGAAATGTACACTAAACTCTGCATGCGCAGCTCAGTTTACATTCCACCACACTGTCAGAATGACTACGCTCCCGTGCCAGCCAATGAGAACGGCCAAAGACTGACACCCAGAAAACCTGAAGAGCACATGCCAGTGTTGGCGAGGGACCTTGCGGCCATCGGACCTAAGGTAAGTTTTTATACTTTTACTTAGGTTTGTATTAATAGCTTGTTAATTTGATAACTCGACAATATGCAATGTTTTGCTGCATTGCATGGCAATAACTCTTTATTTTGTATTTTTCTTAAAGCAGGTATTAAACCCCAAAACAAAAATGTATTTGCACCTCACCAATTCTTAGATATGGTGTCTGCATTATTTTTAGGCTTTTTTTATTTATTTTTTCCCTAGTGAATTCAGTCAGTATGTCTGTTATTTTTCAACTTGCTTTAACAGACCAAGCTGTCCAGACAAACCATTTACCACTGACAGGTTGGCTTACAATGTTCAGCTTTTATTCATTTATGTAAAACCTTTATACCAAAAGGACAAATAACTGTTTGCTTTAAGCAGTTCAGCATTGATTTGCTAGTCAAGTCCATCTATGTCTCTAAGGACCAATCACACGGGCCGAATATCAGGAGGCATCGGCCGATTCAATAGAAACCGCCCGACATACAGCCCATGTGTATGTCCGCTGGTCCAACAGAAGCTGGACATCCATTCAGCGCTCCAATGGCGCAAAGTGCTGACCAGTGTGTCCTGGCAGAACACAATAGCTCAGTGGGGGGAGGTCGCTTTACTAACATTGCATAGTTAGTACAGTGGCTCCTCCCGAGCGCTTTGGTTTTTTGTCACTCAGGTTGAATGAAAAAATAATAGTGTGTACAAGGCTTAACACTACCCTCTCTAAAAAGGTGCAGTATATTACATTTTAATACTACTTTAACCATAAATATCTTAAGATCACATGTTACATATTTGCCCACAAGGCCTCTCTGTTAAAAAAAAAAAAACACATACCACATTGAACTGCTCTTTAAGTTCTGCTCCTAAACAAAAAATGTGTTAATTGTATATGTTACTATTCTTAAATATGTTACATACCGCTAAGTTCAATCATAAAGGGTTGGTCTGGTCGAGTAAAATTTCAGATATGGAAAGGTGCTGGCATTTTGAATCATTCTCCATCAATCATTCACTATCGCAAGCAGGTCTTCCTTCCTACTTTATGTCACTGAAAAAGTCCATGATTGGAGGCAAGGTTTGTATTTTGCCATAACAAAATACTTCGTTTTGGATGGACTGATTGATAATTAACTAAAGTATGTAAAATCACATGCGATGTAGGTTGCCCTAACAGTAAGACATACCCCATGATGTTTTTTTAAGTACCTCTTTAACATTTTGTAAATACATGTTGATCTTGGCAGTGGAGCTTTAGAATAGGCAATGCCCTTGGTAGGGTGCATTATATTCATTGCAGTGTTTTAACCTTTGCTACTGTTGTAGTTGATTAGATAATGGCACTGTTGATAGCCTTATCAGTTAAGAGCCCTGTCTAGCTCTGCCCACAGCCATTTACGTTATTAGTTCATTACTCTATCTGCAAGAGCTTAGGAAAATAATGTTAAAAACCAACTGTCAAGCAGGGTGCAGGAGGTTTCTCAGCTGAATTCACTATTGAGAAATAAGGAGATAAGATTTCCTTTAAGACATTTAACACGGCAACATAGATTAAAAATGTATTTTTTTTACACTGAAATAGGCTATATATGCATTTTTATATTACTATCACAGTACATAATTGTCACCACTCAAAGACTGAGCAAGTTTGAGCTTAAGTGGTATATTCACACCCCTGTTTTGATTTCCCAAACCAAAATGGTAGGGAGAGGCCTGTATTGGCCTACTCTGATGAATGGGTAGAGAAAAAAAATCTTCCGTTGTAAGCAGAATTCTTGATTGTGCACACAAATTTTCTAATGCGTTTGAGGTGATTGTAAGCCTATTACTTCACTTGCAACAAAAACAATTGAGTACTGTCCGTGAAACTTTTTATGATTTTCACGAACTTCAAAACTTTTTTGGACAGTTTTCAGGGTGTCCCCCTTTCTCGGGGTCCAAGCAGTACTAATGCACATGATTTTAGCAGAATTTTAAAAAGACCATCTCTGAAAAAAGAAAACACAAACATACACAGGTAATTAAATGTAGGTCGTTAGTGCGATAAGGCAGGAAAAGGGCTATTGACTGGTGAGAAGGTTAGAGTCACAGAGGTGACAATGGTTATAAAACTGTTGGACAGTGATTTAGAAATCTTAGGTATACATTTAGTCCAGTATCTTTTGTGACAAATAGAATTATAATTTTTAGTTAAAAAAAAATCTTTCTTGAATAGTTTTGAACTTCTGGTTGTGAGCAATGATGTCCCACAGGTGTGCAGAAGTCATCTTCCTTGTGTTCAATGGTGTGTCTGTGTATATTCATTCCTGTTTCACCAGTGTAAGATCCCTAATGGTACTTTTGCATTGAAGGAGGTACACCACATTACTGGAGTTACAGCTGTATGGTACTGTAATATTGAAGGCTCCTTTGTATGTGCAATACCTTTTAATGGATTGATTTGGCTTCCCAATTTGCAGATTTTCTTGCAGGACTTGGTTCTTTTATTTGCGACTTCAAAATCAGAATTAAGTTTCCTACTGATTAGTTTATGTAGAAAACGCAGCCCTGAAAACCCAAAGAGAAAATCTCCTTCAATACAAAGAAAAAAGAATGAAAAACAAATAACCGTGTACCTTTTAGTAACCGCGTATAATCCAGCGATTGAAGGGATAAGAAAGATGATCAAAGATTTGCAACCTATCAGAACGCTAAACGCTAAAATAAACTTTCCAACAAACCCCAGTGATGACTTTCAGGCAAACACCCAACCTCAGACATACACTAATCAGCAGGAAACTTCATTCTGACTATGAAGTCACAAATAAAGGAACTAAGGGCCAGATCCTCAAACGAGATACGACGGCGTATCTACTGATACGCCGTCGTATCTCTGTTTCTAACTATGCGGCTGATTCATAGAATCAGTTACGCATAGCTAGCCCTAAGATCCGACAGGTGTAATTGAATTACACTGTCGGATCTTAAGGATGCAATTCTAGGCCGGCTGCTAGGTGGCGAGGCCATTGCGGCCGGCGTAGAATATGCAAATGAAGACTTACGGCGAACCCCGAACGGCCCGTCGATCTAAATCTACGTCGTTTCCTTCGAGTAAAACTAGGGCTGAGTCCTATTTGACTAAGCCATGGTAAGTATGGCCGTTGTTCCCACGTCAAAATTTAAACCTCAACGTCGTTTGCGTAAGACGTCCGTGAATGGCGCTGGACGCCATTTACGTTAACGTCTAAGCAAATGACATCGGTGCGACGTCAGTTAGCGCAATGCACGTCGGGTAATTTACCCGACGGAGCATGCGCAGTACGTCCGGCGCGGGAGCGCGCCTAATTTAAATGGGACTCGCTTCATTCGATTGGGCCCGCCTTGCGCCGGACGGATTTAGGTTACACCGCTGCAAATTTCCAGGTAAGTGCTTTGTGGATCGGGCACTAACTTGGGAAATTTGCGGCGGTGTAACTTAAATGGGAAAAGTTAAGTTGCGCCGCCTGGCTGTGGATCTGGCCCTAAGCTTTGTAACAAGTAACACTGAAACTTGTGCAGCCAAATCAATCCAAGTGTCACACATATAAATGGGACGGACATTCAATATCACAGGATCATACAGCTGTATCTCCAGTATTGTTGTGTACTTCATCCAATAAAAAAAATGCAATCTGGATCTTACATTTTCGAAAAAGGACAGAAATTACAAACAAGAATGTATTTACACAGACACACCATTAAAGAGCATAAGGAGAATAATGTCTCCAGACCCATGATACATTATTTCTCAGAACCACACCACACTTTGGAAGACATGAATCTTTTAGTTCCTAAAGGGAACTTCAGAACTACTCAAGAACGAAAAGCTTTTGAACCAAGAATGATAATTCTATTTGACACAAAGATAATGTACTAAATGTGTTCCTCCGTTTTCTTAATCATGGCTGTGTCATGGTAATGCAGGTTTTTATGGGTTACCACAAGTGAGGAGGTGACATAGCACCTTCTTACTGTCTGTGATACACCCTCTGAAAAGCAATATACCATGGATCGTTCTTCAGAGAGCTAATGCAAGTGAAAACAAGCCCCAACTAATTAACAAACAATTTGATAATGCACTTCCATGTGTTTTTCCATTAGAAATATTTTAGAATACTGTAAAGAAAGGTGCAGATTTAAAGTGGTTGTAAAGCCTACGTTTATTTTTAATATAATGCATTCCTTGCATTAAGGTAAGAAATGATTAGGTGTCGGCATCCCTCCTCACCCCATCCCCCTTTTTCTTACCTGAGCCCTCATTCGATCCAGTGCTGTGCGCGTCTGCAGCTCTTCTCTTCCCTCACTTCCGGGTATCTCTGGTTTTGCTGGGGCACTGGAAGCCATTGGCTCCCAGTACTGTCAATCAAAGCCAGTGACGAGGGAGAGCGGGGGGCGGCGCCCAGTCCCGCTATCTGTGTCAATAGATGCAGCAGGTGTGCTAGGGTGTGAAAAAAAAAAAAAAAGGGGGGACACCGTTACTTCCACCTTCACAGGGAAATCGCACAAGCTACATTCTTTCATTAATTGCAACACACGATATGTAGTATATGTGATCACATGCAAACTTTGTTTAATACAATATGTTGGTAGGACAACCAGAAGACTTAAGGATCGCCTCTATGATCACCTATACGATATCGATAAAGACCATGCCACCAATGTCGCACGACATTGGAACATTGCTCATGACAAGAATACTTCTAGTTTAGTCATTCAAGGGCTAGAAAGAATCACAAAACCAGCCAGAGGTGGGGATAAATTTAACATACTGTGCAGGCAAGAAGTCCGATGGATTTTTATTCTTAATTCCAGACGCCCATCGGGGCTCAACTTTGAGTGGGATGTGTCCCACTTTTATTAGTTGGGTCTGGCTGGTTCACATGATCATTCCATACCCCATTATACCCCATTATATATGAAATATATAATTTTCTGTTTTGTTTCAGATATTCTTATTGTATATACTTCTTTCCTTTGGTCAAATTTTTCTGATCACTTTTTCTCAAAATGAGTAGGTGTTTTCTCTTTTTTGGGGACATTAGGAACATTGCGGCTCCTTTATCATCCTTCTTTCTAAATAGGCACTAATTCTGTGCCTCAATTTAAATAAAGAATATAAAAAATAGAAGATAAATGATAGTGGAGCTTTCCAACAGGTTCTGCCCTTGACACATACCGCTACGTCATTTCAGGTTTGGTTTTTGTTTATTATGTCATTTTTTGAAGAAAGGTGTTTTTTGGAGCATATATATTGCTTCCTTTTTTCTCTCCATTTATATAGACATTACAATGACTATATACGTTTAATAATGACCTGCAAACCAGAAATGCGCAGCGACATAGTGCATGGTATCATAACCACACATATACCATTTTAATTAAAATATCGTATTTTTATACATATACATTTTGTTTGTTTTTAGACATACAAAAGGCTGCAGTCTTCAGAATTTCCACATTCTTTATCTATTGCCTATTTCACCCTATATGTCTACTTCACAACCTTTTTATAATTTCACACAATGTCACACTTTGAATTTTTGTTGTTTCTTCATGTTTTGAATAAAGACATTGTTTGTTGAGGAGTGCGGCGATCCAGGATTTTTCTTTTTTTTTTTTCTTTCACCTCATGGTAATTGAGCACAGCCAGCACCCTCTTGGTTTGTTGGGACGGAAGCAATGGGGATTGATTGTTTTTAGAGCGGTATACTTTTCTGCCCCCATAGAAAGTAGCTTCCTATGGGGGCACTGGACAGAGGGGAGGGGCAGAGCGCACCAGCGGAGGACACGAAAAGAGGAGGGTCGTGGCCGCTCTATGCAATTCCATTGCACAGAACAGGTAAGTATAGACATGTTTGTTTGTTTTTATTTTTTATATTTACCTTTACAATCACTTTAAGAGGATTAAACAGAACTTTTGAAATTTATATTAACATGTTAAACAATATAGGATATTTACTTTAAGCAAAGATTATTTCTCTGCAGCCCTTTTCCAGTAAGATATTCTAACCTTTTTCACACTTTATAAAAAAAAAAAAGCATTTTGCCTACAGTTCAACATTCAGTATAAAAAATATATGTATGAATATTTGGAAAATGATATGCTTATACTGCATTTAGTTTAATTTTTCATCACTGTGTATTATGAGATGACATAATTTATACGCTAATTGTATTGTGTTCTACATTGTGAAATAACTACTTTATTATGCGAAGTATCAATCTTTACTTTTTTTAACAAGGTGCTACACTAATGGCAAAAGCCATACTTCACAAACTGTTCTCTACGCTTGCCTGGAGAGCACTGTTAAGCGATTACCTTAAAAGAAAATAAAGGAATAACCAGATGTTTAAATTCATCGCAGTATATTTCCTTGTAAATTCCAGTCATTTTGCATAAATGCTTGCGTTCCTGTCATTCACAATGCACTTCGAGCATCTCGTTCAGGAATAAAAAAGAGAAGCAATTTTTTTTTGAAGTATTAAACTAATTTTCTCTTGTGAAGCTGCAATAATATTTAGGCATTTTGGCTGCTTTCTTCGTTTTGAAAAATTGCTCTGGAAATTACAGTGTAGCTGATTTGATCTGCCTATATTTTATAAGTACTTGCCATTTTTTCCCCTAAAACACAAAGTGAACTTTAGACTTCATTCTCCAATGCGTATTTTTAAAGCCTTTTCATACTTTTGAAGTTACAGTTTGTTTTTTCTTGACCTTCTAATATATAAGTGGCAGAATGTTGGAAAATATTAAAGGCCAAGTGGTTTTAAAATCAAAGCTGTGGCTGGAGAAGTTAAAAAGCACGCCTGTGTTAAATTAAAGTTCCTAACCTTTGTATGTCCTGCTGATTAAAAATTATTTTCAGTAGACCCTACCTTTGAAATAATTCAAACAGCTTTGAGCATTCAGATATGGCAATTAAAGGTTTTCTCTAGCTAAAGCTGCATTTCACCTGCTTTTATGCCTATATATATATATATATATATATATATATATATATATATATATATATATATATATATATATATATATATATATATATATATATATATGTTCAATAAGAATGCAGTGTGAACATGTGCTAAATGCATGTCACACTGATTGTCACTGCATCTCAACTGTGTTGTAAATTGATTGTTGCAAAATGTATATGATGTAGGGCATGTTCAAGAATGTTTTACTAATTTATCAGAATTTTTAAAATTTGATAATGTTACCCATACAAGACTTTTCAGGTATTTATGCATAAACAATTCTCAAAAACTATTACCATATCACCAGCAAGACAAGTCTCCTATTTCTTTCATGTTTACACCAGTTAGGCTCACAGTCGAGTCTGCTGGTAAGTTGCAGTCAATATGAAGAGTAGATAATAAAGACACTGGTTTGTATAGATGGGGAGGGGAGTGAGTGGGAGATCCAGTAACCCATCAACATTTATTCAGCAGAACAAGAACTGTGAAGCCCTGGCTGCATCTGGCCATGAACATAATTAACCTGGAAATGGGGTGTAATGCCCTGAACCCATCTGCTTTTTCTTATAGTGCATCCAGAAAGTATTTACAGCGCTTCACTTTTATTTACAGTTTATGTTGCAGCCTTATTCCAAAATTGATTAAATTCATTATTTTCCTCAAAATTCTACAAACTATATCCCATAATAACAACATTAAAGAAGTTCAGTTGAAATAATTTCAAATTTATTAAAAATATAAAACAAAAAAAATCACATGTACATAAGTATTCATAGCCTTTGCTATGACACTCAAAATTGAGCTCAGGTGCATCCTGTTTCAACTGATCACCGTTGAGATGTTTCTACAACTTGCTTGGAGTCCACCTGTGGTAAATTCAGTTGATTGGACATGATTTGGAAAGGCATACACCTGTCTATATACGGTCCCACATTTAACAGTGCATGTCAGAGCACAAACCAAGCCATGAAGTCCAAGGAATTTTCTACCGCATTGAAGGTCCCAAATGAGCACAGTGGCCTCCATCATCCATAAATGGAAGATGTTTGGAACCACCAGGACTCTTTCTAGAGCTGGCTGACCGGCCAAGCTAAGCAATCGGGGGAGAAGGGCCTTAGTCAGGGAGGTGACCAAGAATCAGATGGTCACCTTGACAGAGCTCCACAGTTTCTCTGTGGAGAGGGGAGAACCTTCCAGAAGAACAACCATCTCTGCAGCATTCCATCAATCGGGCCTGTATGGTAGACTGGCCAGACGGAAGCCACTCCTCAGTAAAAGGCACACAGGGACAACTCTGTGAATATCCTTGAGTGGCCCAGTCAGAGCCCCGACTTGAACTCGATTGAATATCTCTAGAGAGATCTGAAATGGCTGTGCACCAACACTCCCCATCCAACCTGATTGCAGTTTGAGAGGTCATGCAAAGAAGAATTGGAGAAACCACCCAAAAATAGGTGTGCGAAGCTTGTAGCATCATACTCGAAAAGACTTGAGGCTGTAACTGGGTGCCAAAGGTGCGTCAACAAAGTATTAAGCAAAGGCTGTTAATACTTATGTAAATTGGATTTTTTGTTTTTTATTTTTAAGAAATGTGCAAAGATTTCAAACAAACTTCTTTCACATTTTCATTATGGGTTATTGTTTGTAGAATTTTGAGGAAAATAATGAATGTATTCAATTTTGTAATAATGCTGTAACATAACACAATGTGGAAAAAGTGAAGCGCTGTGAATACTTTCTGGATGCGCACTGTACATTAGCTCCTTGGCTTACACATCCTCCCAGCTTAGCACTTTTTTACTCCATTTCAGACTACGGCCTCCACCTGTAGACTACAAGGTAAATGAAAGTAAGCCCAGATAAGTAACAGAAGCTAGAACAGCTGAGCTCATTCTCCAACTTCCCAAGTCAGTAGGCAGGGACATATGCCATCTGACATAGATGGTTTCTTTGGTAATTATTCCATCAACTCCAATGCACCCCTATAGTTTGATAAGAACAGTGACCTGTGTAGCTGTACTTAAGCTGAGTACACAGGTTGAATAAAAAAAAACAGATCGGCATACAAGCGATGTTGGTTACAATCTCAACTGTTGTGCTATTGTATTCTGACAGGAGAACTGCCCACCAAACCAGTGTTGCCAATCTACCAGATTGAAATTTACTGGCACGACACCCGAAATTTACTGGCGCAGCCACGTTTTTACTGGCATTTCACAAAAGTTACTAAATTACATTTTTAGGTGCAAATTTCAGTATTTAGACTACAAACAAGTACGCTAGGCAAATAGCAATGTGATTTAAGGTAGATATTAATAAGGGCAAATTATTTAGTCACATCACCCCCTGCCTCCATCCCCTTCTGCCACCAACACCCCCTGCCTTTACCCCCCTCTGCGGTGCCACAATCTCCCCCTGCCTCCAATCTCCCTCTGCCTCCAATCTCCCCCAGGCGCCCTGCCTCCAATCACCCCCTGCCTCCATCGTCCCCTGCCTCTATCCCCCTCTGTGGTGCCACCAACAACCCCTGTCTCCATCCCCCACCATCTGCGGTGCCACCATCCCCCTCTGCGGTGCCACCAACACCCCCTGCCTCCAATCACCCCCTGGCACTAACACCCCCTGCCTCCAATCTCCCCCTGCCTCCATTGCCCCCTGCCTCCATCCCTCTCTGCGGTGCCACTGCAGCCATCATCACCCTCTGCCTCCAGTCACCCCCTGCCTCCAATCTCCATGCGCAGTTCCAAGCTGAACTGATCTCGGCTATTTTTACTGGCACATTCCCGCAACCACATACATTTACCAACGGGGGGGAAAAAGTGCCCATTTTTACGAACTGTCTGTAAAAATACGGACGGTTGGCAACACTGCACCAAACCCTCCTTTCCAGCATTGCCCGTTCTTCCGAAGCTGGTAGTGAGTATTGACTGCTGCAGAACAGATAGCTGTACACACTGGCCCAAAGTCAGCAGGTTCTAGCTGAACTGACCGATTATACACGGACGATTTTCTGCATATGTGTACTAATGGCCAGCTCTGGCCATGCTCAGCCCTGTTTCTCCAAACTTTAAACAAGATGCAGTGCCAGCTGTATATCACTGTACTTGCTTGATCCAGATAAGCTATAACAGTGAGGTGAACATTTTGTTTATAGCTGTTTTGTTTTTTTACCTAACTGGAATTTTTGTTTTTTAAATCATTTTATACATTATGAGCTAGATTCACGTAGGACTTACGCTGACGTATCTCGAAATACGCCGCGTAAGTCAAAATGTGTGCCGTTGTATCTTTGCACCGTGCCCACAGAACTAGATACGCCATAAAATAGGCTTCTTCTGACCGACGTAACTTTCCTACGCCGGCGTATCGTAGGCGCATATTTACGCTGGACGCATCTTGCGCTCCCATATTATTTTCTATTTAAATATGCAAATGAGCGGAATACGGCGATTCACGAGCGTACATGCGCCCGACGCAGGCTACGCGTGGTGCGCGTAAGTTGTACGTCCGGCCTAAAGTTGCCCCTTATATAGCAGGGGTAACTCAGCAACAGACGTGCACAGGTCAGCTGGAGAGCAGCTACAGCAGCACCGTTACGAACGAGCTGAGCAACCCCACTTGCAGGACAACACATTAGTATGCCAACATGCCAGGGGCAGCCATGGTCATAGCACTACTACTGTGTCCGCCGGCACGGGAGAGGATATACCGAACGCGCCTGAACGTCTTTGGCATGGGTGATTCTGAGGTGTTTCGCATCTTCAGATTCAGCCCTGATGCCATCCTGGAATTAGCCACAACCCTGCATGATGACATCACCAGCAAGACACAACGCTGGGATGTCACAATCCAGCATGAGCAGATGTGGGCACCAGGTTGTCCCCGCAATCCTCAGACGCATGTCCCACCACAACATCAAACCCACCCATGAGCATCTGCGGTGGAAGGCAATGCAGGATTTCTACAGCATTGCCGGATTCCCACGCACCGTGGGGGCCATTGATTGCACACATGTGGCACTACGCCCCCCCGTGACACAGAGCACATATACCGTAATCGTAAGCAGTGGCATTCCATCAACGTACAGGTGATAGCCGATGCCCAATGCCTCATATGGCACTTCCGTGCCAAACACCCCAGGGCCAGCCACGACTGCTACATATACCATCAATGCAACATCTCCACAGAATTTGAACAGAACGTGTACGGGAACAGCTGGCTGGTTGGTGAGTGACATGGGAGTCAGGCATGACTGTCCGACCCCATGATGCAGACTTTACGAGGGGCACATGCACGACTAACATCCTCCTGTCTTTTCCCTTCCAGGTGACTCGGCATATGCACTTGGGCCCCATCTCATGACTCCATACCGGGATCCCCAAACCAGAGGAGAGAGAAACTACAATGCTGCACACATACGTACCCGTGCAGTGGTGGAACGCACATTTGCCCTCCTGAAGTCCCGTTTCCGATGCCTGGATACGTCTGCGGGGGCCCTGTTGTATTCCCCCAACTTCGTGTGCCAGATCATCGGTGCATGTTGCGTGCTGCACAACTACGCCATGAGAAAGGGCCTGGAGATTGACATACGTGATGCCCTGACACCCCAACCACCCAGTCCCCCCCTAACTGAAGCTACCCCGTCTGCTGAGGGAAGAGCAGTCAGGAGTTGCCTCGTGGAACGCATTTTTGAACGTTAAACGCACACATTTATCATGGCACAAGGAGAATGTGGTGGCTGCCTGCCCTCCATTGCAACGGCGAGGCGGGTGAGCACCGTGTTGGTATGAGCAAGCATCCTCAGCTGGCGGGTGGTGTTGTGGTGCTGGTGCCGCCTGGTCTGCCTCCCCTCCGCCTCCACAGCAGCAGTGTTGGCCTCTACAGCCACTGCCAACCTCCTCACCGCTGCCGTGAGGACTGCTGTTGCGGCCTGCTGCTCCCCCATGCAGGTCACCATGGCAACGCAGTTTCTGCTCACATCCTGCAGGCTGTCAGAGATGGAGCTGCTCTGACCAGCCTGCTGGGTGAGGGACTGCTACACAGCCAATACGCAGGCAGCCTGGGACTGGGCCGAGGAGGCCAGGCTATCTGCTACACGCCGCAGGTCACCCACCATAGCACCGATATGGCGGGTCTGCCGGGCCTGCTCCCTCTGCAGCCCTTCTTGGGCTTCCGTAGAGCCTTCCTGGGGGAAGGAGAGACTTGGGCCCGTCCAGACAGGCTAGACCTGGAGGGGGTTCCCCTGGATGGGGTAGACCTGATGAGCGGGAGGTGGCTGAGGGTCCTGGGATGGTGGAATCCTCCTCATAATATATACAGTCCTCCTGGTGGAGATCCACTGACTCCTCAACAACAACCTCTAGCGGAGAGGTATGGGCACTCCCCTCCACCAATATGACTGTGCTTCCCAGGGGGTCAGACTGAGCCACAGGATGTTCCGGGGATGGCATGGGTCGAACACCGGCCGACGACGGCCCAGCTCCCTCCAGCACATCTGTGGAAGACACAAAACATTCACATGTTGGTGGACCCACACACTTGTCACATGTTCCCTTCCACCCCCTCACATGCTACACACCAAATGGAGGATAAAACACACGTACCTGTCCCCAAGTCCAGATCAGTGGAGTCATAGCCCTCAACACCCTCCACCTGCTCCTGCGAAAGACACCTGTCGACAATCTCCTCCTCAGGTGTCAAACGCAGAGATGAGGCTGGTCCTCCTCCTGTGCCCCTGGCATGCTTCTTCATGAGGGCCAACTTGTCACAGACCCGACGTCTCATGTCATTGATTTTTTTCTGGATGTCATCAGACGTCCGGGTCTCATTGCCAATGGCATTCACATCGAGGGTGATCTTGGCAAGAATCTCCCTCTTATGTGCCTTGCTGGTCTTACCACTGTGGGCACCATGCAGGTATGCATCATATTTTGTGATTGCCACCAACACGATTTTAGTCTCCTCAGGATTGAAGTTTCTCTTCTTCTTCTTCTTCTTCTTCTTCTTCTTCTTCTTCTTCTTCTTCTTCTTCTTATCCTTGCCCACTTTAGGAGGTGCCATCTCTCTACAAAAGTACCTTGCTTCAGGGGGGGAAACAAGCAAACTGATGTACTTTTGCGCCGGACGGGCGTATGTCTGTGCATATTTATGCGCTCGGCGTAAGCCAGGAAGTTGCACCGGCGTAGTTGTGAGCATGCGCACACGGGTACGGTCACACTACCGCATCACTGCGCATGCTCCGTTCATGATACGCCGGGCGTACACCACTGCTCCACGTCCGGAACATCATTTGCATGGGGTCACACCCACTTCCTCCTACACCGGGTTACGCCATTAAAATCTAAGCCACGCCAACGCAGCGTGGAGAGCACTGACTTCCAGAATTCCATGGTTGACTAAGCCACGCCGACGTAGCGTATATTCGTTACGCTACGCCCGCCTAAAGATGCGCCGAGGTATGTGAATCTAGCTCCAAATTTACACGTATCTGTTTTCTATATCTGGCTGTAGCAGATAATCACACTTCAGACTTGCAAACCAATCCACAAGGTTCAAGATCGGACTGGATTAGGTTGATTTTAAAGATGGAGGATAAAAATGTGCCCCCATAACTGGTTAGTTCTAGACTCCCACACCTTGGCTGCCCCAAAAAGCAGCTGTAGGTAATTATAGGGTTCATACACAATATATCTGTCCCTTAGTGAATGACAAAGTCTGTTGGATCTCTTACACATTCACTATGACACCGATCTAACTATAGGAAAAAATTCATATCTAATGCAGGGGCTCCTCAATAAATAGCATTATATAGGTTTACATTTGGTAGAAAAGTTCTTTATTCTGAAGATTCCAGGCACATAATATATTAAGACATCACTGACATTTAAACTAGAGCATCAGATTATGGAAGGGATCACACTTCATTATCTGTACTCTGGTATCTTAAAGTATTTCCTAATCCATTGTTCTAAAAGAAACACTGTAAGGGCTCTTTCACACAGGCAGTAAAAACAGCCCAGTCGACATGGCAGCCATAGGGGATTTTTCCCATGCCCAAGGTCAAGATGCTTGGCATGCCCAGTTTGACAGGCGACGCCAAATGTCAAACTCAAGTGGAAGGTAAAGAGGAAGTAAACCCTTCCCTGCAAAGTAAAGGCATAAAGAGCTAGTATGCGTCACATATTCGCACATTATGTGACACTTTGCCTGCAAATGAACCCCCTCGCCATCCCCGCTGTAGGCCGCATTCATGTTTGCCCCCTCTTCCTGCCAGGACTGCAGACTCCGGCTATGTGACTGGCAGGAGCTGTGTGAAGTCACTCATGCAAATGAATGCAGGAGCTGGCAATAACGGAAATCGCTTCTGAAGAAACGACACGCATGCGCCCATGTCATCATCGGCGAGGTATACAGTAAATATCTCTTAAACAGCGCATGTTTAGGAGATATTTACAGTACCTATAGCTAAGCCTAATTGTAGGCTTAGCTATAGGTACAAGTACTGCAGGCAGGTTTCAACCTCTTTAATGGGATTGCACCACAACTGTGAGCCAAACACTTGGCGCAATGGTTCAATATCAAACCCCTGTTCAGCTGGAGAAAAAAACCCAGCCAGAAAAGAAAAAACCCCATTCAGAAGGTGACACCTCCTGAATACCTAAAAGTCACTGATTCAGAAGGCAGAAGGAACTGCAATTCAACCTGTGAAAGAGGCCTAGCAGAGCTTTCCTATGAATAAAGGAAATAACCAATCACAGCATGGAAACTGAGAGTAGACCTGTTGTGGGATGAAACCTATTTGAATTCATTTGTAAATCTATGATAAAGTTTATTGAATGGCTATCTGCACATTTAGTACAGTTATTTATTTATTACAAGTCGTTATATAGTGACGAGAATTTACACGCTTGTTACGTATTGTACATTACACAAAAAGTTCCCTATCTCACATATGCATTCTTGGGCCTATTTCAATTCACCTACCAGTGCATGCCTTTGGATTATGAAAGGAAACCAAAGTATTCAGAGGAAACCCCTGCAAGCACTGGGAGAAAGGGTCAAATCTATTCAGTTTGGGTCCTGATTGTGAACTTTAAGGCAGGAGTGCTAACCCCTAAACCTCTGCTCACTGCCTATCCTTTGAATAGTCCCAAAATTTATCTGGATGCCCAGGCAAAATCAGGTGAAGTTTCTGAAAGATCCCAGGCTGGATTAATGTCATCAGTCTGTGATTTTCTACATTTTCACAAGATATGCACACAGAAAACACAGCAGAAGATATGGTAATCTGGGGACTGCAACTGCTTAAGCCTCTTTATCTCATGAACATTTAGGGCTATAAAAGTATAGTTATCATTTAAACAGAGATGCTTTTTCCCTTTTGTTTCCTGTGTCTTATTGAGTCCCTTCACTACCAGTTCAGCAGGGCAGAGTGTAAGAAAAAAAAAGTCTTAGTATGTATGCATATAATGCTCATATTGCCGTCCTTCTACTTTTTTGATAAACCTTGCTTGCTGCTTAAGATCATACAGCCTGGTATGAACATAGTGAGGGGTGCTGGGGGATAGTCCATATGCAGTGTGTCAAGCTAAAATGACTCTTTGAGACCCTGTTAATATACTGTAGTCTCTGGAGTAGACTACAAGAATTACTGATGGAGCAGATTTTAATTATTTACTCATCTCTAATGTAGATATCAGCTCAATGATTATTTGGTGATGCCTGTGCTGCAAGATTTCATACACTCAGGCTGTCGTAGGCATATGTGAATAATGGAATCTTTGTTCATGCTATGTCTATTTGACCAGAAATCATGCCATGCTTCATTAAAATCAAGATATTCTACTGTTAAAGCAGCTTGCTGTCTACTCAAAAATTAACACCACTGTGTTTGGATCTTGTAGTCCAGTGGTCAAGTGTCTAAACAGTGAATAGAAGGCTGCATGTTACAAGTGCAGGAGAGCCTAAAGCTTCTCTCTAATAGCCCAGGAATCCTATTTCACTAAAGAGCTATGATTTTTCTTTCTCAAAGGCAGCAAGATGAGAAAAAGAAAATAAATGAAAAGCAATAGCAAATATCTTGGTTTAATGCTGCTCCATCTAATATTACTGCTCTCGCTTCAGTCCACCAATGCCCACTAGTAAATCTGACATTGTCTACAACATGCTTGCACCTTGGAAATATTTTTGTAGCAATATATATATCTAAATCATGGATATTATGAGCAATTTGTTAATCATTAGCTAATTTAATTGCTTTAATAAGTTTCACTCATTTACAGCTAGGCCTTCTTGTGCATTCCTCCCACACTAGCTTCAGTCTGCTTTTTTCATGACATAGCTTTATGTGGACATTTAATTTGCCTAATTAGCATTTGTCAGATGTATGTTGTAGGTAAACAAATTACTTTTTCTTTCTTCAAGCAAGATAAAGTATGAAGTGTATACTTGTGTATTATCAGAAAAGATTACTCAATCCTACTTGATGGACCATATGGTAGCTAGGTAATTAAAAAAAATATAGATTTTTAATTGGCTGTATTGAAATTCTACTGTGAATATTTTTTTTTTTTTGTAATTTATTTATTTGCATTCTCCCCCTCCCTTCTTGGTTTTCCTGAGTAAATCTCTAAATGCCTCTGTGATATGTTATAATAAAATATTAACCTCTGGACAAGCACTGTATTTATATCATGTCACATTAAACACAATCATCCCACATATCAAGGTGTTTTCTTGTCTACCTAGTTGTTTCTGTTCTCAGTATTTCAGTCATGGTTTTGGACAGTCTTGCTTGATTGTTGAATGTTGTATCCCATTAAGATTAGATGCCAACCTGCATAGAAGACCAGAGACAGACAGCCAACTCTGCTTTTGTAGCACGCAACAATGGAGACTAACCTTTGAACAAATGTTTTTACATCTTTTGGATTGCCTGCATTTTCTTGATGTTGTTGACATAAATGTTTCTTTTTGTCTGTAAGAATTAATTCCTAAACGACCACAAAGATTCTTGAACTTAGATCTTTGCTTGTGCATTAACTTTGAAGTTCTTGTAATTGCATTGGGATTAACCCCTACAGAACCCATGAATTAAAAAACATGCTCTGGTTTAAAGAAAAATGGAATGGGTAGGACTATATTTAGGTCATTAAGACTCGGTTCACACTGGTATCATCAGCTGCGCATCACACAGGAACGTTGTGCGTCCCTGAATTTAGCCTTGAAACGGAGCCAAAGACGCACATTGTTTCTGTGCAGTGTGCTCCACAGCCACCCCAGAGATATGTGAACCAGCTCCATAGAGAGACAGTCACATTCTCCTGCATGTGAACCCAGCCTTAGTCTGGATCAGCAGAGTGCAAAATAATATTTCTACTTTGTTAAATTATATAAAAATAAGGGAGTCTTGCGTGCGCTGACCCATAATGTTAGGCCCATAATTGGGAGTAAATTAAGAAGTTCCAGGCATGCTTTTGTTGAGTAAAAGCTAGAGAATTATACATAGGTGTACAGCGGGGGTTTTCCAAAGAATTGATGTTTAACTTGTTTGAATATAATTGTTAATAATTACCTGTAGCAACTATTTGTAAATATATTTATTTTTGTACTCTGCGTATGTCTGTTAAACCCATTTATGTTTTTCCTACTGTAGAATTTATCTGGCTGCCCAGGCAAGACCGGGCGAAGTTTCTGAATGGTCCCATGTTGGGATGATGTCATCAGGCCTTGAGTACTACATTTTCACTAGTACAAGATCTATACACAGAAACACAACTGGAGAGATGGCACTCTGGGGACTGCAACTGTTTCAATCTCTTCATCTCATAAACCTGCTGTGCTATAAAACCTACAGCTTTTTTTCTTTACAAGAAAATTGTGCAGACCTGTATTGCTTTTATTTTTGCTTTTGTCATTTTTTTTTTATTTTGCATTGGGATTGTGGGGCACATTTACGTTCACTCTTATTATGTTTCTTTCTATTTGTGTTTAGTTGAAGCTAACCATAGTACAGGTATTAATTGTTGAATTAATTAGTCTTTACTTTCATTATTATTATGGCTCAAAAGAGATTGAACTTATGAATAAGTTGAAAACTTTGGTACCTGTCAGTAAGAAGAAAACAATATTGGCAAACAGCATTTTGCGAACAATGATATAAGGTTGGATTTTAGCACATGATGAATGTTGCAGTAGGTTTTTATTTGGTACTGAAGTAAATTTCATGATGTACATAATGTAAAAGAGCAGCTGGCTAAGGTGATTATGTATAATTTTTGTGATGTCTCCCTTTGTTAAACTGATTATATCTATTTTCGGCAATAACTTAAGGACAACAACCTTTTTGAGTCCTCGGTTTTTATATAAATGCTTTTTTTTCCTTGTTGAAAGAGGTGATATTCTAAGGTTTTATGAAATTCATTCTTAATGCAAACAGAAGTGCTGTAAATAACCTTCCATAACTACATGTACATTCATAGAAAAGAGAAAAAAATATATCTCTCTCTCTCATATATATATATATATATATATATATATATATATATATATATATATATATATATATATATATATATATATATATATATATTAATGGAGAGAGAGAGATATATTATTTTATTTTTTGTTTTTTGGAAGGGTAAGCAGTCAGTAGCATCTCTAAATAATGAAGGGGATTGATAACAACATTGTTAAAATTAAATCCCAAAAGAGTTGCCACGATGTGCCCTGTTATTTAGATTAACACTGTTAAATTTGTTGTGTAGTTGTTCAGACCTGATAACTGTACTAGTGTCATACCAGCATATTACCTATTTAAACTATGTGCACAGCTTAAAAGTCTAGTTCTATTTTAGTTTTTTGAGGATAAAGACAAAAATACCCAAAACTAAAATTAAGCTACCGTTTAATATTTAAAGTATTTTAAGACTGAAATGCATCAAGTTTTTTCTTTATATTTAAAATAGGTCAAATAATTGTCCAGTCATTTCAGCTGCTCTTTATATCGGTATTCTTTTTCTTCTGTGTTGTCTCCAGTTACTGACATATGCCATACAGGAAAGGCATCATTCACCATATAATTCAAAAAAATAAATAAATCACTAATTAGGGATGCAAATCATTTGTTTTAATACCTCAGTGCTCTAACTATCACAATAGAGAAGATAAAATAAATAATTTATTGTAGAAATAATAACAATGGTATGGAACATCATTGCACTGTGACTGGTAGGGAAAACTGACAATTTCCTATTTGCACAAGCTTTTTTTTTTGGCGGTTTTATATTTGATCCTCTCTGGGGAAACTTATGAAGGATATTTTAATTTAATTTTTTTAATATCAATTAAAATTCCTACAACAACAAGAAGTATGACTTGGTGTATATGGCATTAACGCCTTACTGTTGTGTGTGTGTGTGTGTAGATATAGATATAGATATATATCAATATCTACACACCAAGTTTTTATAATTTTAATAACTGTTACATGTATAAAATTGGTACTTTTCTTTTCATACAGCCAGTACAAGACACTGAATGCTACATTTCTGAGACAAAAGCTGCTGCACTCCTATTTTTTATAAATATTAGTAACAAGTAGTGCTACCATATGTCAACTAGGAACATGATAGATATTACTGAATAGGGAGCGATTATACTGACTTAAAAGAAACATTTTTTTTTTTTTAAATCTTCCTTTATTTTCCTTGTGTGAATGTGGAAAGTCACATTTTGTTTTGTTCAAATAAAATTCTATTTTTTTTTAACATTAATATTAAATCACTTTAAATAAATCAAACCAAACAGCTATGTGTAATTAAAAAAAGATAAAAAAAAAAGATAAAAATTAAACGTGTTTCCCCAAAGTTTAATCTTTAAAGTCAGGGGATTTTTTAAAAGCAAATATTTTGTTAATGTTGATAATGTACTGTACTTCCATATATTATATATATATATATATATATATATTTACATATATATAAATATTTTCTTTCCATTCCCAGTCACCTCATAGAATATTATTTTGTCCTTGCCTGTATCTTATAGTGCAAATAGTGGCTGTTGTGTAATTGTGCTTTCCTGTTGCTAACATACTAAATTCATTTTCTCTTTTCTTCTAGTAAATATTGGTAGATGTATAGAAATTAAAAGTACAGACACAATTAGATGTAGTTCTTCGGATTTAGGACCAGTAAGGATAGAACTTTCTTTAAATTAAGAATGATTTTTAGACTTTTTTTTGATGAAGTATATATGATTTGTTATTTTATTGATCTGAAGTGGTTTCAACTAACCAAAGGTCTCACAATGCTAAAAATGCTGGCAATCTCTAATAGGCATTTTGCAGATCTCCCTACCCTCCCTTGATTTTAAAAGGGGAATGCCATACTACCTTAAATGCTAATGCTATATATGCAAAACTGGATTTTTTAATTTATTTTTTAAAGAGGGAGGCATGGTATATAAAATGATTTTACTAAGATAAAACAAATATTTTTTTAAGAATGCTCAGATGAAATAGATAATCTGTGTGAATATGTTTTACATGTTGCTATATAAAAGTCCCATTGCCCCATAGATGAAATGTGGAACCTGCTAAATGTTTCAATGTGGCTGCCTAGATCAAGGTTTGCTCTAGTTCCCTGCTCATCTAGTGCTTTCATGGTTTTGTATACTCTCTAGCACAAAGTTTAATTGTCTCTTTATTTTACTCAAGGGCAAAGGGTCGTGCCTCCAGAACACAATTATAAAATTGTGTTTTCTCATTAGATTGCTACACCAGCATCAGTTGTTGATCATTTTCTTCTTGAAGGCATCCAAAAATTGCAATTAGAATGATATATAGGAACCATTACAATTAAAGAAATCATTTTACTGTAGCACAACTTCACTTTTATTTTACCAATTATACTTAATTAACTTCATTAAATCAACTTTTTTAGTAGAACTCCTATTACTTCTGATCACCAGCTGACCAGTGAATGTTTTAAGCAATACTAACTCTCATGATGGCATAAGTATCATGCTTGATTCTTATGCCAAGACTGCTGTTTATTTAACTGGAAGTCATTTCAGAAGACAATCGCATTACCCGCTATCAGTTGTGGATGTTTTTTATTATTATATCTTCTAATCCTTATTTCACATAATAATAATGTCCCTCTGAATGCACATTAAAAATGAAGTGCAAGGGATCCTGAAAGAGCTTTTGAATTAACATTGTGTATTTTGAATTTTTAAGCATAACTTGGTTATGATCTTAAAGTTTACTTTTATTTGATATTTTTGCCTGCTGGAAGTAAGAAAACAATACATTATCCCAAAGTCTTTATATTACATTAACATTATTAGCATGTTAAGTTTACTTTAGTGGATGAAGAATTACTTTGTTGCATGTATATGTCTAATGTCTTCTTTTAATTATGTGGTGCATCACCAAATGGAACCCATTTTTGTTTGACTGTATGCATTTACTATGAGTGCAGGAGTATTGGCTATGTCGGCATAGATGATTCTGGATGAAACAAACAGTTTTAAGCAGCTGTGATATCTAACAGTATCAGATCTGTCAGCAATTGATTTATATTTGCTTGCTGCTAGGACAACAGGTGCTTTTATCAGTGACACAGATTTGACAGATGTTATGTAAGGTGACTAAGTATATCCTTACATGCACACATACCATCATTGTAATGTGATGCATAAATATATGAATGTTATTAAATATTGTTCAATATATAAATGGACTTAAATATTGTCTTAGTAGTTTGATGATGACCTCAGCCTTTCCTCCATGTGTTACATGTCACTCTTGTTGGTTGGTAAAGTATGTACCATTAGAAACTCTCCTTCTCTGCTGGTTGGAGAAAAATAAAAAATGAATAAGTTCAATTAGTCTTTCATTTTATAAAAATGTTGAGCTATATTACATGAAGTATGAAGATGGATAAGATGCACTTTGGCAGTCTCCAAAAACCTTTTGGGTTTTGTATGTTTTTATTATGTATTTTCTAGCTTAATGGAAACGTTTTTGCATGTGTTCCGCAGTCTAGATGCACACAACAATAAAAATACGTAAGGTTTCATCTAGTTGAGTGTCATTGGCTCAAAAGTAAAAAAAAGCAAGGCCCACTTGAATATTTTCTTAAGGCCTTTAAGGCATTGTTTACACCTGCGTGGGTGGTTGGTGTTCTGAGTTTTTACATGCCCCTTTAACCTAATATAGTGGCCAGGGGGGAGGAGGTGATACACATGCTGTGGTTGCAGAACAAATTATACCACAGGTGTGTTCGTTCAGCAGGCAGTACCACTGCCAAACACCACACATTTTAAGCGAATGTGGACACTTCATGACCTCCCTGGAACCGCATGCAACGCGCACCAGTGCAGCATATTTTCAGGAGTTTAAATAGGCATTCTGGAGGTGACATATAACCTCCAAGCCACCTACCAAATGCCTCAGAAAAGCTATCAGTTATAGAATTTTGATTGGTGCAGTTTTACCAGTTGCAAAATACTGTATATACCCATTCCAACTGAATTCAATTTAAACTGGCACCTTAGGTTGTCTCCGTTTCTAACTTGGTTAATGCTAAACTTTGTACATTTTGATGATTTGACCAACTGAAACTCTGTGTGTAGCCTCCCTAAATCAGACAGATATGTGGGCTCTGCTCACTTTCCTAATTGACTTCAGGTCTATTTAAGCAGAAATGTCCATGTGCTTGCTTGCGGTCTTAGATTATTTTCATAGCACTCTGGATCCCCAAAACTTGAGCTGATAAGATATGCAAACTCAGACCAGAACTTGCACTGTTCTGTTATATCCAACCTTCTTCTGGCTTCACCAGATAATTCCTATTTGACAGACTACTATGTCATGACAGCATCAGTGGTCGAGAAGTAAATGTGCAGGTGAATTCAGGATGCAAGTATAAAAGCTGTTGTCACAATTTGCATAACTATGTGCCTTGTTTTTTTGCGGGTTTCTAGACATCCTCTCTATATAATATCAAACTGTAAAAGGAGGTGCCTGGAGGCAGTTTTATGGACCTTCAGCCATTTAGGCCAGTCAGCAAGCTTAGTTTAAAACATTGTCCTTCTGATTGCCCTGCCCTCTTGTTATATAGAAAAAAATACAAGCCCTTTAACCCGTGCTACAGAATAAAGTACTCCTGTCCAACAATTGTGTGATCCTAACTTGAGGATCAGGATTAGGGCTGCTAATTATACACCTTGGGTCATAATCAAAGCCACTTCAGCTGAAGTCATGAGGCCCAATGGCAAAACATCTGATCACATTACTAACAGCAGTGAAACCAAGGGTAAGTATTGAAGTACATTTTTAAAGTGGAGTTCCACCCAAGTAGGGGGGAAGTGGGTGCCTAGTTTTGAGTGGGACTTCCTGTTCCACTTCCTGCTTCTGACTTCAGGCCATGTAGAAGGCTCCTTCTCTCCCCCTAGGTGACCCCTCGATCTCGAGAATCTTCTGGGAGATGTCACAGGTCCCAAAGATTGCATGTCCACTCGGAGAGCACAGCGCAACTCACGTAGTGCACACCTGGCTGTGAAGCCACAAGCTGCTCACAGTTTCAATGGTGGTGGCGCAGAGAAGAGGGGGGGGAGTGAGGCTCCGTGCGGTCACATCGCTGGACCGTGGGACAGGTGAGTGTCTGTTTATTAAGTCAGCAGCTATACTTTTTGTAGCTGCTGACTTTTAATAAACAAAAAAAGACCTGGAACTCCACTTTAAGTATTTTTTTCTATTAGATGAGAACAGGGTAGACAAGGGGTTCTTTTATTTTTAATCAGTCCATGTTAAGGTGACAACCATAAGGTAAATCGACCATACGTTTAGAATAAAACAAGGCACCAATTAAGGAAACGTTTTAGTAAGGAAGGAAGATATAAATTGTGTGTAAGCTCTGCAAAGTATTTAAAAAAGTAGACTGGATCTACAATAATATTCTAAAGGGGGCCTCAGAAGTAAAACGTTTAAAAATCATTAATTGGCAGATAACAGCTACATAACTTTCATATTTTAAATGGCGAATGTGTGTCTGGATAAAAATCTGTGTAATAGTGAGCTTGTAACTGTGCTTGAAATCCTTATCAACATAGAGGCTAAAACCTTCATAACACAAGACTGGGAAAGCCAGCTGAGTATTAACTAATGCCCGAGGTCACAGGTTTCATAAATATATACTGTTTTTAGTAAATACTGTAGCAAATGTAGGAATAATACTAGGATATTTGTTAGGATCAAGTCATTTGTGAAAATGTACGAGCAGTTCTAAAATATTTTACAATTTCGATAGATTTAATACCATATTCCATAATAATAAGTTAGTTATTAAAACTGCAACAATAGCTGGTCAGTCCAAACTTTGTTCTACTACCTATATTTGATATTTTTTTCTCATGTATCTTTTGAAATGTTGCTTGTAACTAAGACGATTATTCGGCTTTACTTACATAAAACTGTGATGGCAAAGTGAACTGGGTGAGCCAAATAGTTTTAATTTGTTGGTTGGCAAGCCTGACAAAGATTTCATATATGTGGCTGCAACTTGTAGTTCTTTAATGTGAAAGCTGACGGGTATACCTGTCAGCTTTTGTATTGTCAATAGTGTGTCATAGTTGAGTATAGAAGCCCCTTGTTTGCAACCTGTAGCTGACTTTTGTTGCCTACTTTTTTTTATAGCAAGTAATGACTGAAACTACTGACTACTACTGAAATCATTTAATGTAATGTTTTACTACCAATGGCAATGTTAGTGTTAGACATCCATGAAACTAGTTCTTGAAAAAGATTGGCACAACAATGCTAATCAGTGCCTTTGTATAGTGGAACGAGTAATGTACAAGCAATACTGGACTTTAAGTGCACTGTTATCTTGAAATTTGAGTGAAGCGCCTTTATATTACACTGAGGTAAAACCTTGTTAGAATTGCTAGGCCTTCAATTACCTTTTTCGTGAGCATTGTCTGTTTTATTCTATTTAGTTTTTTTAATTATTGTCTTAAGACACTATGGATTGGGTATTTCCAATGCCTTCCTAATGTTGAACTAAAGCACTTCATGAGATCCTAGTACTATAAACACATATAAATAAACTATTTAGCACTAAGAGTCTGTTACATGTAAAATAATAGTACAACGATACAACAAGCTTGTTAACTGAACCTTAAATAGAAATAAAAAAAAATAATCAAATAGCTTGTATCTGTTTTAAAACACAATTGCACAAACACTAGTATAAATAAAAACGAATTTAGAAAAATATATTGTGTTCCAAAACAAGATTAAGCAGGACAAAATGTCATGGTGTTCAGATAGCTACCCCTTCCATACTAGGAGACAAGTACAGCATCTTCTAAAAGATCAACACAGCAAATTCATGAGCACGATCCCCTTGGTTAAAATGAAGCTTGACCTATCCTTTTTTTCCCCCTAGATTTCATTTTGTTCACCTAAAGTTGAACTTGTAGCTTGGACTTTAAGGTAGCATGGCTCTGTCACTGTCATTTTGTTTCATTGTACAGCAGTTTACAACCGATGAATGAGGCACATTGTACTAGACTAGGTCAATTGTTGGGTAATTGTTGGTTATGACGACCTGAAAGGTGTACTAATTTGTATATTGTTTTTGTTTTTCAGGAGTAAAATGCCATTTTTTATTAAGTGTGAATGAGGGCTAGGGATGTAGCCACACAGATGTTTTAAATGTTTGCCATAACATAAGCAAGACTTAAGCAATATTATTTATTACATTGGTAATGTGTCATCCATTGTTTGTGTGATGTACAACTGTTTACAAAAACACTAACTTGTATTTAACTTGAAAAATAAGTGTCTTGTATGGTATTCCTTTGAAGGTAATTCTACCATGTCTGTTACTTATGTAAAATGATTTTCTAAGGAACTTAATGAATCTGTGATAGCGCCAATGTAATTTTACTTTAACCAAGATATTCTGTACATACAGTTCTGTTTTACAGAAGCTATTCATGAGTGTTCAGAAATCTGACTATTAACTTTTGTGTAAACACTAAAATTTCAGTATGTTAAGCAATACTTCTCTACACTGTAATGACTTTACCAAAAATAAACTAAAACTTAAAAAAGAATTACAAAGAATAAGTCACCCAAGTTGCCCATTCAAATGTATCGTGTATTATTGAACAATCAGAATGTACTGTTCTGTCAGTGAATTGCAATTTATTTTAAATTTTTGGTCTTTTTCCGATCTAACAGGGTAGATAGGGAATAACAAGAAGAGTCTCCAATGCTTAGTATAAACTGCACAAAGCACCCAGTGCAAGATATGTGTGCCTCTATTGGAATGAATGAAGGCTGATGATAAATCTAGAAGCTTATGAATTGTTTAAGCTCTAGATTCCTAGGTTTTCAGAATGGCAAACAAAGCACCAATGGGGGTTTTACGTATCTTAACTTAAATTAACTTTATTAATGGCACTGTGGCAGACCTAGCCCTTACTTTTATACTTTAGTATGAACTGATGAGAACTTTGGTAGTGACTATTTTTTTTATATATATACATATGTATGTATATATATATATATATATCTCTCTCTCAAGCATCGCATCTTTCAGGTCTTTGTGTATGGCTTCTCGAAGCCTTATTGTAAAATAATGTGGATGGGGGTCTCTCACATAATCAATGTGGAAAGTATAATTTTATATTTGTATTTTCAAATAAATACGTTTTGTGAAAGGTTTCCATCCTCTACTGTGGTCCAGAATTCAATGTGTTTGTCTGACAACAAAAAAAGAATAAATAAAATAATTTGTTTTGAAATGTGTTCTTTGTCTTTTTTGTGAGAAGTTAAAGTGTTTGCTATTACTGTTACTTTAAATTAAAGCATATGCTATCTTCTTGAAACTCAGCCAAAATGGTAGAAAATTCTGCCATTATTTAGTTTTGTTTTGATTTCCATTATTTAACAGGTTTAAGATCTTAGGTATATGAAATACACCTTGTACTAACAAAAGGCATACCTAAAGTATTGTTTTTTTTTTTTTTTTTTTACTTTTCAGTAGAATAAAGAGGTATTAGAACACCTGTCAGTTTTTCAGCGCTTTCTGTGTGCCCGTTAGCAAGATTCACCCTCTTTCCTTTTCATGTTTACCTTTTTCATCAAAAGTAAAATAAAATACACAATTTTGGGTTGTCACTAGAGCAGCGAAGAGAGAAAATCTTCACCCTCTTTCCTTGTCATGTTTACCCTTTTCATCTAAAGTAAAATAAAATACACAATTTTGGGTTGTCACTAGAGCAGCGAAGAGAGAAAATCTTTCAATAGGGAGACTAATTCTGGTGACATTCAGGTATTCCCTCTTTGTGGAGGTATTTATACGTGCACCTATTTTGGCTATGGGACAGAAAGTGAAGGGAAATTTCCCCAATGGTTAACAAATACAAATGAAAAACCTGACGGGGGTTATAACCCTCCCTTACTCTATCCAATTAGTCTTTAGTTCCATTTTAAATACCTTGGGCATATCTTGTGTGTCCTACTCTCCCTTACCTTACCTTACCTGCTGTGTCCATTCAGATGGACAGCCAAGGCCATCAGGCTTTTGCCCAGCCAAATCACATCAGAATTCAGACGGAATTCCATCGGAAAAATATAGAACAGGTTCTATATCTAAAGTCCGATGGAATTCATTGAAATTTCCGATGAAAAACTCCAATGGGGCTACACATCATCGGAAAATCCAATAGAAAAAGTCCATCCGAAATTTCGATCATGTGTACGGGGCATAACAGTTCGTAACATCAGCTCCAGTAAATCCCCGAATGTAATATTTTTTTTTTTTTTTTAGGTTTTTAAATCAAAAATCATATATATTTTTTTTATCTCTTTAAATAACAGTAGTTCACTCGTTCCTCACATTGCACTCATTCGCTTTTTTTTTTTAATGAATTTGATTACTTTTTTTTTACCTTACACATTTGTTACTTTATGTAACCTGAGTTTAAAAAATGCACAAAACTTTGCAAAGTCTTAATTTTATTGTAAGATTGCTACAGCACAGTCTGATTAGCTGATTAGTGCTTTTATATGCAGATACATATATATGTCTGTACTCTGCACTGTACCCTAACTAATCACACTTAAGCTAAGTTTCAGCAAGAGAAAAAAAGCATTTTTTTAAATTATTTTAAATATTGGATTCACACACAATTATGGTACAATGAAATGGATCTCATAATAAATCTCATAATAAAACACCCAAAGCCAAAGAGAGGGCTCACATGTCTGAATTGCATTTACTGACAAACTAAATGGCAATGGGGTTGATTTACTAAAAGCAAATAGACTTGCATTTTGTAAGTACAGTTGCACTAATTTTTCCCTAGGGTTAGTGAATGTGGTGAAGCACTGCTGATTTCCAACATCCCTTTATGTGCAAGCAAAAATGCTGCTTTTTTTATTTTTAATCTGATTGGGTATTTTTTACAAAGTTAAGCTTCACCATATTAACTGAACCCTGGGGAAAATGAGTGCAACTGCGCTTGCAAAGTGCACAATCTCCTTGCCTCTAGTAAATCAACCTCAAAAGATTGCAACCAATACAACAGTTTTTATCAAGAAAAATAAATGAAAAAATCCTCTGTGTTCTGAGGTTTTATGTTTTACAGGTAGAGTGGTGGAATGTAGGGGGGTTATAGATGCTAAAATTAAGGAGCAGTGGGGAACATAAGGCCCAGGTATGGGGTGTAGTCACAATGATAGATAGAGGAAAATAGACAGTGAGAAGGGCATAGGTCAGCAGGGGGGGGGGCATTGAACAATTAGACTGTGTGTAGGGGAGGTGGATAAGGGGGATAAGCTTAAGGCTCTGAGCCCTTAGCTTAGGCAAATGCAACCAATTGGGGTGCTGTGGTATGTCAGTTATGTCATGAACACTGTACCCTAACTAAATTTTTATCATTTTCCTCCCACAAATAGAGCTTTCTTTTGGTGGTATTTGATCACCTCTGAGGTTTTAATTTTTTTTGGAAACACTCCTGCATCCAGCAATGTAGCTCTCGGTGCCACTCTAGCCAGAGTGGGTATTGCGCACCTGGATAGGCCTCTCTCACTAGCCTAGCAGCCAGGGTGTCACGCGGAAACTTTAGCAAAGTCTCTATCACAGACCTTCCCAAAGGGTGGAGATGTATTCGGTCCAGAATCCTTCTCAACACAGGATTAAGCACCCGGATCTCTCTTGAATAATCTTTTGTGAATACAGAACTGACAGGCGACCATCACTCAGCCTCTCAGCAATCGTGCATCCTTCAATGAAGTTCGAGGCCTCTCCTGAGGTAACAGCCTTGTGCTGACTACCAGGCCTACATAGTGGATCACAACCCCGGACCAACGTGGTCCTGGAGCCAGGAACACTTGAACACGCACCCCCGGCCATGAGGGCCACACACGGGGGTGGTTGGACGACAGCCAGGATCGGCAACCACGGCGACGAGCCAGAACTAATGACGTCTGCCCCTTAAGTACTCACCCCCAGCATGCACAGTGAGGCGATCAACCCCCACTGATTGGATGCTGAGGAAAAACACCCAATACACCCTGACTTGACTGCTGCCACCCTTGGCCTGGGGTGGTACCAACACCCCAGACAACAATAGTGGTCACTCACAGTACAGCCATGACTGGAACAGAGGCTCAAATTTGGTAAAACAATAGTGTCAGAGGTAGCTAAATCTCTGACCACCCTCTAAATTTAAGGCAGCGCCAGCTATGAAAGTAGCAGGCCGCTACACAAGTTTACAAAAAATGGCATCAATTTATCCCCTATTTTGTAGACACTATAACTTTTGCGCAAATAAATATACGCTTATTTTTTTTTTTACCAAGAATATGTAGAAGAATACACATCGGCCTAGACTGCGGAATTTTTTTTTTTAAGTTGGAATGTTTTATAGCAAAAGTAAAAAATATATACATTTTTTTCAAACTTGTTACTCTTTTGTTTATAGTGCCAAAAAATTATCATTTAGGTACAGTGTAGCATGACCACGCAATTGTCATTCAAAGTGCAACAGTGCTGAAAAATGAAAATTGGCCTGGGCAGAAAGGGGTGAAAAAGACGATTTTGACCATCAAACGGACATGTCCATAGGTTCTCGAAGAAGGGCTATAACAAGACATACTTGGAAACTACAAAAAAAAACATCATGGGTAGAGAAGGAATCTTATGTTATAAAGAAAAGGTTAACCACAATCAGGATCTCACCTTCATTACACAGTACAACAGACAATACAAGATGATAGAAAGAAATGACACAAAGTACGTTCCTCTTTTATTAAAAGACATAACACTGGAAAAATACATCCCAAAAAATAGCCTACAAGAATATATTTGCAGGCCCCAGCATTGAGAGACAAATTAGTGCACAACATCCCTGACCAAAATGTGTTTTTCAGCTGTAAAAGATGGGGAAGAGGACAGAATTTAGAGCCACACATACATCATGGTCCTATAAGATCGATAGGTTGCATAACACAAACTTAGAATGAACTTATGTGTTGGAGTGTCCATGTGGGCTCCAATACCTAGGGTGAGTCATTAGAAAATTGGCCACTGGAATTAGGGAATGTGTTTATAATATAAAAAAATTATTATTATAAAGATTATTTCATAAAAGGACCCTTGGTTTTTATGAAATTGATAAGGCCACACACTATTGGAGGGGGTTTGATCTGAAAAAGATATCAAGGAATGAGACATTCCGCATACTTGAATTGGGTACATTGAACTCACGGGGCCAGATTCATAAACAATGGTGCAGATTTGCACCGGCGTGGTGCATCATATTTAGACTACACCGGTCCAGCGCGGAGAGGCAGTTAGGTGATTCAAGAAACTTTTTTTGTCTACGCTGCCCCAGCGGGGCGGATTTTAGACGGCGTAAGGCGGGGTAAGGCCAACTGGGAGTCACCCTATGCTAATGAAGTGCCGACCGTGGTGCAGGGGTCACGCCGGGGCGCATCTTAGACCGCACATGCTCAGTGACATCCAGGGGTAAATGCTCCAATCTGCACATGCTCAGAACTGCGCCCTGGCGTGATCCCTGAGCTACGCCGACCCACTACCAAAGCCCAGTCCATGAATCAGCCCAGACTTCCGCCCTGCAGGTGCAAATGTACTGAAGCTTTTTTTTTCTAAGCTAGGTCGTTTGCATTGTGGTGGGGCAGTTATGGCTGATGAGGAATCCTCAGGTGGGCGGATGACCAATTTCAGCCCAGAGGAGAGGGCTGTAATTATTGAGGGCCTCTCCCAACATGGGGACCGCCTCTGTGTTGTCCAGCAAGTGTTGTTGCTCAGTTTGTTTGTAACGCTGCTGCTTTAGCTGCTCTCCAGCTGACCTCTGCAAGTTTGGTGCAAAGTTACCCCTGCTTTTATGAGGTGTAACTTTGCACCGGAAATTTCAGCTCCGCTCACCGGGAGTAGCCTGCGCCGGTCAAGCTTAAGTTGATGAATCGGCCCAAAAACCTCATTTGCATATTTAAAACACAAAAACCATGGCCGCGCCAGATCCGACCAGCGTAAATCTGCGCCAACGCCGCGCCGGCGTGGAAAGGTTACACCGAGGCGATGAAGTCTATTTGGAGGCAAATCTGCACTTACACCGTTTTTTTGGTAGATGCACGGCGTAAGTGCTTTATGAATCTGCCCCAAGAGGTCTAGACATTGAAATTGACCAAAATCATTTTGTTCAGTACAGTAGTTCATAGTTTCTCTGGTGCCTATTTTATTTTATTAATATAGATTTTTGTGTTTATTTTATTCTTATTCCCTCCCTTATTTGCAATCTGTGTGTGTTTTGGTTTGTGAATAAATAAAAAGATAAATGAATGAAGAAAGATGACAACACAGAAGCTAAAAAAATAAAATAATCATATTGGGACTTTGAAGGCAACCTACTACCAAAATTGAATTAAAATATCAATATTTATTTTGTGGCACGGCTGTTGCTGTACGCTTCTGGAGCTGAGACCATCCCCCTGGGCCTGGAGGCACAGATGTTTCTCAAATCCAATAAACAACACCCGACATTAACACTAACCCAAAAAATTTGGAACAAGGGTAGGCAGCTTCAGGGGGTGAGGGGGTTCACTGACCATAGTCCAATTTGTAAAAACCACTCCTACACTGAGTAGGCTAAGTTGCAGCAGGGCTCCCACTGGAAAACATATGGGATACACCTGTTGTCGCAGATATTTCATAATGGCAGGTTGCTGACATTTCCTCAGCTGCAGGCTAGATTTGATTTGCCTGCCTCTATGTGGCTATCCTATATTCAGCTGAGACATGCAGTGGCGGCGCAGGGGAATGCAGTGGAGTGGACAATGTCACCCACTCCGGTATTCCGCTTGCTGCGGTCGGCCTCTGAGACCAAAGGAATTATTTCCCAGTACTATCAGATGCTACTTTCCGAACATCTGGACGCGTTCCCGTGTGGGGCTTTTTCTGCCTGGCAGCGGGATCTCGGCCAGGTTACAGGTGACCAGTGGGAGGAGGTCCTTCAATCCCTGACTACATGTTCCCTAAATGTCGCGCAAAAGGTCTCACAACTGTACATACTGCTGAGGGTACACTATACACCGGTGAGACTACACAGGATGGGTAGGCAAGCGGACCCGTTGTGCTGCCGATGCCAGCAGCATGAGGGGGACCTGATACATCTCCTGTGGCGTTGCCCGAAGCTGCACAGATACTGGAGTGGGGTGGTGGAGACAATTAATTCTGCTTTTCAAACTAGGGTCCCGGTGGACCCTGTGTGTTGCCTGTTAGGGGTGTTGGAGGATGTGGTCCCCGAGGAAATGACCAGGGTGGCTGTATCTAGATCACTGTTCCAAGCTAGGAAATTGATACTTATGGGATGGAAGTCTGCCTCCCCGCCAGCTCACTCCTCATGGATTACACACATGGGAAAGGCTTTAGTGATGGAAAAATACATTTATCAACATAGAGGGTGTCCCGGCAGGTTTGAGAGAATATGGGGTATGTGGCTGGATACGCCAGGTTTGAGTCCCAGGGAGCTTGTTATGACCAGACTTCTGAGGTGTTTGTAAGCGGGTGCCATTGTGGGATCATGAGGGCTTGTCTGATGTATTATTGGTATTGAGGTGGGAGGGCATGTATATTTGTAAGAGAGGGAAGAATGATCTTGGTGGGTGGAGTAGGGGACATGCTTCTATTCATGTATGATGTATGCTTTGAAGGAACCAACCTCGGTTTGTGCACTGGAGAGTTGTACTGTTTGTATAAATTTGTTTTTGTATCAATAAAAACCTTTCTGATTTAAAAAAATAAAAAATAAAAATATTTTGTACAATCAAAATTATACCCAGTATATACAGTACAGACCAAAAGTTTGGACACACCTTCTCATTCAAAGAGTTTTCTTTATTTTCATGACTATGAAAATTGTAGATTCACACTGAAGGCATCAAAACTATGAATTAACACATGTGGAATTATACATAACAAAAAAGTGTGAAACAACTGAAAATATATTTCATATTCTAGGTTCTTCAAAGTAGCCACCTTTTGCAGCAGACACATCTCTAGAACTGTTAAGAGGAGACTGTGTGAATCGGGCCTTCATGGTAGAATATCTGCTAGGAAACCACTGCTAAAGAAAGGCAACAAGCAGAAGAGACTTATTTGGGCTAAAGAACACAAGGAATGCACATTAGACCAGTGGAAATCTGTGCTTTAATCTGATGAGTCCAAACTTGAGATCTTTGGTTCCAACCCCTGTGTCTTTGTGCGACGCAGAAAAGGTGAACAGATGGACTCTACATGCCTGGTTCCTACCGTGAAGCATGGAGGAGGAGGTGTGATGGTGTGGGGGTGCTTTGCTGGTGACACTGTTGGGGATTTATTCAAAATTGAAGGCATACTGAACCAGCATGGCTACCACAGAATCTTGCAGCGGCATGCTATTCCATCCGGTTTGCGTTTAGTTGGACCATCATTTATTTTTCAACAGGACAATGACCCCAAACACACCTCCAGGCTGTGTAAGGGCTATTTGACCAAGAAGGAGAGTGATGGCGTGCTGCGCCAGGTGTCTACCTCTTTAGAATGCCAAGAGTGTGCAAAGCAGTAATCAAAGCAAAAGGTGGCTACTTTGAAGAACCTAGAATATGAAATATATTTTCAGTTGTTTCACACTTTTTTGTTATGTATAATTCCACATGTGTTAATTCATAGTTTTGATGCCTTCAGTGTGAATCTACAATTTTCATAGTCATGAAAATAAAGAAAGCTCTTTGAATGAGAAGGTGTGTCCAAACTTTTGGTCTGTACTGTAGATGGACCATCTCCACATATAATTACATAACATGTTTAAAGACCATGTAATACATTTATTTTAGTATCAAAACCACATAAATGTTATAACATGACATCATACAGATCCAACAGCAGAGTGTCAGCCCACAACCCCCTCAGCTAGGGAATACAATGTATTTCAAAAACCAACTATTAAAGAAAAAAATATTTTGAAATGTAAGGATACATATTTACACAAAAAAATAAATTGCCTCCTTTCACTTTATAAAGGGCCCTGAACACAGTTGGTATCAAAAGATTTTGATACTAGCTATATCTACTTTCTTTACTTCCTTAATACGTTTCCTAATACATTTGTTATTAAATCTTAAGCAGGTTAAACAGTGGTTTGTTACATAGCCTCCACTCAAAACCATCCATGGGATTATGCAGAATTAATCCACTATTTTTATCCTCCAGACCACTCAAACAGATGTACAACATGAGATGTACCAAAGAAAGAAACTTAAGTGTGCAAGGTTTTAGAATAATTAAACCCCCAAAAGCATAAAAACACACTTACATTAACCCATACCTCCTCGCCACTCGTATCAGGGTGACCCTTGCAAAGAATGTGTCACCTGGAAGTCAGTTGTACAAAACATATGATAAGAAATTAAAGCTGCGCTGCGTTGCACTAGTGATATCTCATATTAATGATCAATAATCAATAAAGTGATTCTAAGCGAGAAGGGGATTATATAAAATAATCTACAGAGGTCAGCTGTGAGCTGATGTGTACCGTATTTTCCGGCATATAAGACGACTGGGCATATAACACGACCCCCTAATTTTCCAGGAAATTTTTTGGTTTTGGGATATACTCGCCGTATACGACTACCCCCTTCCTTCTAGTCTTTCTGGAAGCTGAGGGGTAGTCAGAACAACCGCTGACAGAAACAGGCTTTTTTCAAATCTCACTGTGCCATTACATTAAATGCCCCACTGTGCCATTACATTACATGCCCCACTGTGCCATTACATTACATGCCCCCACAGTGCCATCACTTGCCCCCACTGTGCCATCACTTGCCCCCACTGTGCCATCACTTTTCCCCACAGTGCCATCACTTCCCCCTACTGTGCCATCACTTTCCCCCACAGTGCCATCACTTGCCCCCACTGTGCCATCACTTGCCCCCACTGTGCCATCCCTTTCCCCCCCACTGTGCCATCCCTTTCCCCCCCACTGTGCCATCACTCACGTTTTGCAACTTCTGGCTTCCAGGCCGGTGACAGTCTCCGTCTGCTGCGAGCGTCCATGATTTAAAAGCTGCGCCTTCTTCTCAGACTGTCCTGTGATAGGCGGAACACAAATTTTCCCAGCAGTGCCTCTGTTCTGTGTTCCGCCGATCACGGATGTCCTCTCGTCCGAGCATGAGAAGGCATCCGTGATAGGAGGAACACAGAACAGAGGCGCTGCTGGGAAAATTTGTGTTCCGCCTATCACAGGACAGTCTGAGAAGAAGGCGCGGCTTTCAAATCATGGACGCCGGCAGCAGACGGAGACTGTAACCGGCGTACAAGACGACCCCCGACTTTGGATGCATTTTTTTGCATCCAAAAAGTCGTCTTATACAACGGAAAATATGGTACCTAAGGTTGAAAAACTGTGATATATATCATTGGAAATTGCTAATACGTATGAGTATTATGCAAAATCACTAATGCTGTAAATAAATATTCAGTGGATGAATGATTAATGATGTTCCAATAAACATAAACAAATAGAGTCCATTTGAGGTAAAATTATGGAGATCACATTCGCCTGTGGCTGTTAACCCTGCCCAGGGTCTCTCAATGGTCACTGTCCTATTTCTTCCACGTGGGGACTCCTTGCTAGATCTCCCGAATGTAGGTAACCCTTTTTTCCAGATGATTTGCAATTCCTACTTCCTGGTTGCAGCCAGCGCCATCTTAGCTTCTGTCTTCTGAGTCTGAAGAGCAGTTTACTTCTGCCCTTACTGTGTTTTCTCAAGACCATTGAGAGACCCTGGGCAGGGTTAACAGCCACAGGCGAATGTGATCTCCATAATAAGAGATCCACGTGAGTCGGTAAGGTGGAGGAACTTTATCTAATCTCTTGGCATTTCTTCTTGGGTGTTAATTCGTCTTGAAGTCACGGCTATTTTACCTCAAATGGACTCTATTTGTTTATGTTTATTGGAACATCATTAATAATTCATCCAATGAATATTTATTTACAGCATTAGTGATTTTGCATAATATTCATAGTATTAGCAATTTCCAATGATATATATCAGTTTTTCAACCTTGGGTACACATCAGCTCACAGCTGACCTCTGTAGATTATTTTATATAATCCCTTTCTCACTTAGAATCATTTTATTGATTATTGATCATTAATGTGAGATATCACTAGTGCAGCGCAGCTTTAATTTCTTATCATTTGTTTCAGTGTGTGTATCTTGCATATATAGTTGCAGCAGCTGCTGCACATCACTTTTTGTCTTTATATCATTATTTTAATATATTTTCTTGTTTGTTCACTTCATATACTGTGACCATGCAGTATTTTTCTTTATACAGTTGTACAAAACAGAGCAGGAGAAATGGGTTCCTATAATACATGCAGTAGACTGGCTCCCGGGGTTATAAATCAGTGCAGATCCCGGGTGTATCGATCAGAGCAGTAAACATTTAATGCTTCTAGGGACTTCACCACTGCCGCCTCGACTAAGGTTGCTGAGTTGGTGATGTCCAGCTTGAGCCACCAAGCAGCAGTGACTAGCTGGGTAGCCAAGAAGCGTTTATAGAGATCTGAGCACAACAGGCCACTTTGGGAGGTCGGGTGGACCAGCTGTATCTTGGGGACTGGGGGCTCCATATGAAAGAGGCGAGGAGGCAATGCAGATGGATGAACAAAGATTTGGGGATCCATTGCGGGGAATGACGAAATACAGTAGGTAGGTGAATTTGGGTAGGATTTTCATTTTTATCAAATGTACCTGCCCCAACAGTGAAAGTGGTAATGACTCCCAAGCCTTCAGCCTTAGCTGAACCTCTTGGACCGACGGGGATAAGTTTAAGGAAATAAACCACCACCCCTAGGTATCTAAAGTTCTTGGCCCGTTGTAGGGGAACATCAGGAGGAGCATTTGAGCGGGCTGCAGGGTCCATAGGGAATAGAAGGGGTTTTGCCCAGTTGACTTTGAGGCCTGTGACAGAGGAAAATGAATTGAGGACCTGTAGGGTCCCCTGAGAGATGAGCCTGCAATCATTAAGGAAAAGGAGGAGGTCGTCCGCATATAGGGCAACCCTCTCCTCCAGCCATCCAATATGCAGTACCTTGATGTGTAGGGAGGTGTAACATACCTTAGGTGTGAGCCTGACGTGCAGAGAGGGACCTCCTGTACAACCCTGGTTCGGAGACCACTGGAGTGGGGACAGTGGTGGTAAGAGCACAGTGAAGTAAGGGTGCCTGTCTGATCCTCACTGCTTGGAGTGGTGGAGCCGAGTGGAGACGGAAATGGCTGGTACAGGAAGCAGCGGATGCAGGTTAGCAGGTGAAGGTTTGCAGAGCAGAAGATGCAGGTCAGCAGGTGCTGGTTTGCAGAGTAGGGGATGCAGGTCAGAAGAGCAGAGGAAGCAGGTGCTGGTTTGCAGAGCAGGGGATGCAGGTCAGCTGGTGCAGGTTTGCAGAGTCAGTCAAGCCGGTCATACACATTAAGGTAAACATCATAAGGGGCAGGCAGAGAATAGTCAAAGTCCAGGCTGGGTCTTGGCAACAGGCAGGTAACTGAGCAGGATCAAACAAGCCAAGGTCAGGACTGGAGACAGAAGTGTGGTCAGGAAGCCGAGTTAAACACAGGAACAGGATACAGGCACAGAATCGGGGAACAGAAACAGATCAAACCGCAAGGGGCAACATCTCTGGAGCGTCTTTTATAGGCCGTTGGGCACCAAAGCACGTCTAACGTGCGTGCATGTGCACGTCTGTGCGCAAAGTCCATGATTCGCACACGCCTTCTGAAGTGCCCAGTACGTCCCTGACAGGAGGTGGGAAGTGGCTCCATTGCGATAGCAAATAGTACTGGACAGAGGGGGCAACCCTGCCGTGTACCTCTGGACAGTGGGAAGAACTGTGACAGCCCCCCCCCAGTTTGATGGCTGAGGTAGGGTCCCGGTAGAGTACTTGCAGTCATTTGATGAAAATCATGGGGAACCCCATTCTACGGAGGACCTCCCAGAGAAAAGGCCACTCGACAGTGTTGAAGGCCTTTTCTATGTCCAGGGAGGCAATCACCCTGGATCCCTCATTTAGGTGCCGTGCATGCATGTTAGTGAATAGGCGCCTCAGATTCATGTCTGTTGCTCTATTGGCCACGAAAAGAGTCTGGTCAGTCTCGATGACAGATGGCAGTAAGGGCTATACTCGCATGGTTAGTGATTTCGTGATTATTTTGAAATCTGTACAGTATTAAGTAGGGCAATAGGCCTGTAGGAGGTGGAAGAGGTGGGGTCTTTTGGAGCTTTGTGGATTAGAATTACATGGGCATGACTCATGTAGGCCAGAAGTGCACAATCGACCAAACACTGGGAATAAAGCTGGGCAAGTTTGGGGGCAAGTAGGTCCCCATGGGTCTTGTAGAACTCAATGGGAAGACCCATCTTGCCCTGGAGATTTCCCAGTGAGGAAGGACCCAATCGCCTTCAGTACCTCCCCCTTGGTAATCGGCCCCACCCAGGGCTCCCTCTCCTCATCTGAATGCAGTGTTGCAAACCTACCAGATTGAAATTGACTAGGGCTATCCCCATTCTTAGCCCTAGAGAGAGCAGAGTCTTGTAGACAGACAGTAGGCACTCGGTCTAGCAGACGGACGTGTGCCTAGGAGCTCCTCTCACCTGACCTCCAGTGACTCTTCATCCTCCTCCTCGGTAGGCAGGCAGGTGTTTCTCTCCTACAGGTTCCAGGACAGCCGCTCTAGCCTCCTCCTGGGGCCCCCCGCCTTCCTCCAATAACACCTCCAAGGTAAGGGGTTCCCCATCCAGCTGCCTGATCTGTCCCCTTGGATTGAATGCGGCCGTCCTTTTAAGGATAAGCCGCAGTTTTTCAGCCCTAGTAATCGGACGACCGGGACCCCCCTGCATCCCCCAAACACCATATCGCCTCCCCCCCGCCATCTCCTATCACCCCCGGGACATTCCTACCTTCGGGCACTACCGCTGCTGGAAAGCGGACGTAATCGCGGGTGCCGCATCCCAGGAAAGTCTGCGGCTTCAGCCGCGGCCTAGCGGGACATCCCGGACACCAAACGTCATAGCCCCCTATCTCTAGTGCCACACCGCTCAGGCCCCCAGTGCACTCTCCCTACGGTGCCCTGATTGGTCCCCTTCTCCCCCCCTCTCGCTGCCCCGGTACTACAGGCCCCGGCTCGGGCCTAGTCCCGGTCGGCGGCCATCTTGGTACTCCTCTTCCATTTTCTAGCATTAACACCACCCTCACTCACCCTCACCTTCCCCCTGCACAGGCCGTTTTAGCCTGAAACTTGACCCCTGCAGTCAATCCAGGGGTACACATCTCCCACGTCCCTATTCACAAAAGTCTTGATCCAGGGTTTTACCGATCGCCAGCAGGGATCAGGAAGGAATTTTTTCCCCCAGTCGCTGCATATTGGCATTGGCACGCCTGGGGTTTTTTGCCTACCTCTGGACCAATTCCAGGGAGGGAAGACGTAAAAAGTGATAGTTTCACTTAGATACTCTTCCTCCCAGCACTGACAATACCCCCCCCCCCCCACCGCCACTTCCCTGCGGTTTTCTGCAACTATTGGTTACCTGAAATACTCCACAGAAACCATTTGGGAATTAAAACCATTCGCCGCAATACTTCCAATTGTCACCAAAAAAGCGCTAAAGAGCGAGCAACTGTTAAGAATCAATCGACGATTAACAGTAGAAAAACGCATCCAGACATGCCAGCCCAGACGCATATCCTGCGCTTTGGTCAACACAAGATCGGCAGTAAAACACCGGTAAGAAATCTATGATTTCATCCTTTAACATGATCTAGATTGCCTCTTCATCACAGAAAGCTGGCTTACAGCCGATTGCAATACCATTCTGGAAGAATTGGTGCCAGCAAATTATCGCATTCAAATGCAGAACAGAGTGGGGCAAAGAGGGGGAGGCCTGGCGGTGATCCACAAGACTCACCTCTCGATCACCAAACCAGTCCTTCAAAACTCGCTTCCATTCATGGAAACCCTCACTCTACAGCTGCAAATAAACCCCCAAGACATGGTCCATATGCTACTTTGCTATAGACCACCAGGCCCAAAAACGTACCTTCTCACCTCATTAACTGAATTCATCTCCTCTTAGGCCCCGTACACACGACCGAGTTTCTCGGCAGAATTCAGCCAGAAACTCGGTCGGAGCTGGATTCTGGCGAGAAACTCGGTCGTGTGTACACTTTTCAGCAAGGAAGCCGACGAGGAACTCGTCGGGCCGAAAAGAGAACATGTTCTCTATTTTCTCGTTAGTCAATGGGAAAAGTCGGCCCGCCGAGTTCCTCGGCGGCTTCCACACTGAACTCAACGAGGAACTCGATGTGTTTGGCACGTCGAGTACCTCGGTCGTGTGTACGGGGCCTGACACTCTAAGCATCAAACATCTTTTGGTGCTTGGAGATTTCAACCTCTGGGCCAACTCATTGTTGGACCCCATCGCTGACGCCTGCATCAACCATCTGGATGGACTGGGTCTGCAGCAATTAATATTAGGCCCCACTCAAGCCTCAGGCCATACCCTCGATCTCATTTTCAAACAGAATTTGGAAATTGAAATAGGGGAAAATGAGCCACTACCATGGACCGATCACCATGCCATTAAGTTTATAATCGCCAACCATCTCAGACCAAATAAAACAAGAAAACCGGTGACAACTCACTGGACTAGATCTCAGAAGAAGCTCCACTCGGAGCTCTTCAAAACGACCCTAGGAAATAAAATAAACACAATCCAACAAAAACAAACAGCCGTAGAAACACTTGACGCCATCAACAAGGCGCTACTTCAGTCCGCCGACTGGGTGGCACCAAAACTTGCATCCGGAAAAACAACGCTGGCTGGTTTAACGACCAACTGACGTTGCTAAAGCAAAAGCGCAGAAGAGCAGAAGCTGCGTGGAAAAGGTGCTCTTCAGATAAAAACCACATCATTTATAAGACAATAACAAAGAAATATCATAAAGAAATCTTTATGGCAAAAAAAAATCATTTCTCCGACATCATAACCAAGGCCCTAAACCGCCCCCGCGAACTCTTCAAGTTGGTTTCACAGTCGATGAATCCAGCCTGCTTGGAGCCCCCCCAATGCAGATTCACAAGAATTTTGCAACGAACTATCGGATTATTTCATTAATAAAATTGAAAAAATCCGTACAAGCATTGAGCAAAATGGAATCTGCATGAATCCCGCCCCTAAGCCCAACCCAAATACCATTATATACCAGGCTCAAGCACCAAAATTCACCTTAAAACCCATCTCCATCATAGCCACAAAAAATATCATTCGGTCTCTGCGCAACAGCACAGCACCCAATGACATCATTCCCACTAAACTGCTGAAAGAAAGTGCTGATATATTGGCACCAGCTATCACGCAGCTTATAAATCAACCATTCAAGGAAGGCATGGTGCCCTCCTTGTTGAAACAAGGCACAATAAAACCACCCTCGACCCTAAAGATCCAAACAATAGGAGGCCCATAACAGGTCTAAATGTTTTCTCCAAGATAATGGAGAAAGAAGTTGTACAACAGTTACAACTGCATTTAGAAACCCAGAAATTACTTGATACGTTTCAATCAGGCTTCCGGCCAGGGCACGGAACTGAAACTGCTCTGGTAAAAATATGGGATGACGTCCTAGAGGCCGCAGATGAAGGAGAATCCTCTCTCCTGATCCTGTTGGACCTTAGTGCGGCCTTTGACACGGTAGACCATGGACTACTACTCACTAGGCTAGCTGAAGTAGCAAAAGTCGCAGAAGCAGATTTATCGTGGTTTTCCTCCTTCTTGGAAAACCGATCACAAACAGTGAAATTGGGATCTTTCACATCAGGAAAGCATACGGTATCATGTGGAGTCCCTCAGGGATCTCCCTTATCACCGGTACTGTTAAATATCTATCTCCGTCCCCTCTTTGAAATCATCAGGAACCAGAAGCTACTTTACCATTCCTATGCAGACGACACTCAACTATATCTCCGCGTCAGCAACGAAAAGGATCATTCTCTTGGATTAGAGAGATCCCTCACTCTAATAGATAACTGGATGACATCCAGTTATCTTAAACTTAATGGTTCAAAAACAGAGCTTCTCCTGTTTCACGCTAACCGGAAAAGTCACTCCACCCCAACTTGGACCCCACCGCCCATTCTGGGTAAAAATATCTCCCCTAGCACCAAAGTCAAAAGTCTCGGAGTCATCTTCGACTCCTACATGATAATGGATGCACAAATAGGGTCAGTAGTCAGCGGATCCCATCATCTGCTGCGCCTACTACGCCGACTTACCCCCTTTATCCCTAAAAAGGACATTGCAGTCGTGGTGGGAACAATCATCAATTCCAGACTGGACTACGCTAATGCCCTTTATTTAGGACTTCCGAAATACCAATCACTTGTCTGCAAGTCGTTCAAAATACGGCCGCTCGATTAGTGACTGGAAAAAAACCGTGGGAGTCGATCTCCTTTTCGCTTAGATCTCTTCACTGGTTACCGGTGAAAGACAGAATCACTTTTAAGGCACTCTGCCTAACACACAAGTGTATTCAAGGAAACGCTCCCCAATATCAATGCGAAAAAATAAAAACCCACAACCCAAATCGCATTCTGCGATCAACAAATCAAAACCTACTGGAAATACCCAAGGCAAGATACAAATCCAAAGGAGATCGGAGATTTGCTGTCCAAGGACCTCGACTGTGGAATGCACTACCAACCACCATCCGACTGGAGTCGGACCACTTGACCTTTAGGAGAATGATTAAAACTCATCTCTTCTGAGGTAAAGGATTTCCTTATAGAAGGAATGGAAACAGCGCCCAAAAGCGATTCAGTTCGCAAGTTGTTGCGCTCTATAAGTTTTTCACTCACGACACCCAAAATGTACTGCCGCAGCCACGTTTTTACTGGCATTTCAAAAAAGTTACACAATTACATTTTTAAGTGCACATTTCAGTATTTAGGCTACCAACAAGTATGCTAGGCAAATAGCAATGTGATTTAAGGTAGATATTAAGGTAAAAACAAACATATTTTTGTTATTTTCGATATAATAAGGGCAAATTATTTAGTTCAATCACCCCCTGTTTTCATCCCCCTCTGCCACCAACACCCCCTGCCTCCAACACCCCCTGCCTCCAACACCCCCTGCCTCCAACACCCCCACCTTCATCCCCCTCTGCGGTAGCACCATCACCCCCTGCCTCCTCTCTCCCCCTGCCTCCATCACCCCCTGCCTCTATCGCCCCCTGCCTCCATCACCCTCTGCGTTGCCACCAACACCCCCTGCCTCCATCCTCTGCGGTGCCATCATTGCACCCTGCCTCCATCGCCCTCTGCGGTGCCACCATCGCCCCCTGCCTCCATCGCCCCCCAGGCCCCTTCAATCACCCCCTGCCTCTATCCCCCTCTTCAGTGCTGCCATCACCCCCTGCCACCAACACCCTCTGAGGTGCCACCATCACCCCCTGCCTCCCTCCCCCTCTGCCACCATCACCTGCTGTCACTGTCGGCTGGGCTGTCTGCCACTCCGTCCGTCCCCGATTCCCCTCTGAACTCTATATTGCCTGGATGCAGGGCTCCTCCATTCTGCCGCCGTGTGCTGCTCAGCCTCCGAGTCCTGCTCCAGTGCTGTACTCCTGGTTAGTTACAGATTTAAAAATCTGCCACATGCCTGGCGGGATGTGCTAATACATCACCTGACGGCGCTGCACAGCCTCTGTGAAATCCACCCCCTGCTGGCCGAATACAGCATATACTCGGCTTGGCAAGCTCTGGAACTGCGCATGCGCAGTTCTAAGCCAGACCGATCTCGGCTATTTTTTACTGGCACATTCCTGCAACTATGGACATTTGTGGGGAAAAAAGTGCCCGTAAAAATACGGGCACTTGGCAACACTGTATGAAAGCCAGCTAATTGTCAGAGGGTCCAGCTAGGGTGCAAGGTCCCGAGGCTGGAAATCCGAGGGCAGCACAGAAGTGTAGAGGGAGCTGTAATAGCGGCAAAAGGCCTCCAGTATGTCTGGTAAGGAAGAGACCGATTCACCGAAGAGGACACTATACTAGGGTTCACTGTCAAGGGTTGGTCATGTTATGCCAGCATTGCCAATAGGTGACCGTTGCAGTCACCATGTTCGAAAAATCTTTGTTCTGGTAGAGGTCTAGTCTGGTGACCTCAGTGAGACAATGAGATGGAGTTGCAGATCACGTTTTGCGTTTTACTGAGTCAAAGTGTATGTACAGCGGCCTGAAGGGCAGTCATGCTAGCAGTGTGTCTATGCGGATCCTGGCAATAGAGGAGATGTACTGTCCCCTAGTAAAAAGCTTTGATGGCATCCCTTCACCTCTGGGGGGGAGGACCCCACATTAAGATCTTAGTATTCTGCAAGGCGAGGTGTGATTGTACTTGTCAAGTCGGCATGGGAGAGCCAATGAGTCCCCAAATGCCAAAAGGCCAAAGTGTCAGAGGAGGGGGAGCGAACACTAAGGAGTAGGGGGGCAGTTACTGTTATGCTGCACCAGGACGGGGGGGGGACTAAAACCAAATTAATCCATAGACTTCTATGCAGAGTGCTGAGTGTCCTGGAGTTATAGAGTGAGATTACAGCCATACAATGGGAGGGTTCTTCTTTTTTGCACTGAGAGCACATCTGTCTGTATAATCAACTGCAAGCAGGAGTTCATACCAACAAAAACCCGAGCCTGAGACTGGAAGTGAGGACACCCGGGGCAAGGCAGCACAGAACCTGCACCAGTACTGCAGGGAGACTGGAGTGTCCACCCACCCTCTGATCACTGGAGGCCTTCAGGGAGAGACCGAGGGGCCCCTTCTACAGTGAGAGGTCACTGCAGCATCCCAGGGACTGGTGAGAGGTCTATTCGCCCATTGCTGATACTGATAGCAGGGACTGAGCCACTGAGAGGACCACACCCATATTGCTCTCTATACCGCACTTATTCCAAACCTAGACCACATTATACCGAACCTTTACCCACATCTGAACTACATCTACCTTGCACCTGTGTTGAGACTATACCATATTTATACTGCATGCAGGTTAACTGGGAATAACCTTAAGTGCACTGATGCTGTTAACCACTTGCCACCCAAGCCAATTCTGGCATTTCTCTCCTACATGTAAAAATCATATTTTTGTTTGCTAGAGGGAAGAAATGGGGGTCATTGCAATTTTTTATGTGACACAGTATTTGTGAAGCGCCAAACCACTTTACCAAGTTTTCACACTCCTTGTGTGTCAGAGGGGCTGAGGTTCTTGAAAAGGTTTAGGCAAAGAACAGAGAATCCATCCTATCCAGCGGATCCTATGGGGATAGCGCTATATACTGTACTGTACATATACACTTACAGACATACTTGCTCATACATATATAAGCCACATATATACTTGTTTATGGTAATATGTTTCACTATAGAGCTTGGAGTGGAATAAGCAAGTTCTTGATTATCTTGGACTGCTTTAAAGGGGTTGTAAATGTACACATTTCTTTTCCTAAATAAGCTTCCTTTACCTTAGTGCAGTCCTCCCTCACATACCTCATCCTTTGATTTTTCTTTTAAATGCCCTTATTTCTTCTGAGAAATCCTCACTTCCTGTTCTTCTGTCTCTAACTCCACACAGTAATGCAAGGCTTTCCCCCTGGTGTGGAAGTGTTGTGCTCGGCCCCTCCCTTGGACTACAGGAGAGTCAGGACGCTCTCTACATTGCAGATAGAGAAAGGAGCTGTGTGTTAGTGGGCAAGTAGAACATTAATTGGAGAAGCAGCCAAGAGGCCCATGGTAACTCTGAAGGAGCTGCAGAGATCCAGAATCTGTCCATAGGACAACTATAAGTCATGCACTTCACAAATCCTGGCCTTTATGGAAGAGTGTCAAGAAGAAAGCCATTGTTAAAAAAAAAAAAAAAGCCATAGGAAGTCCTGTTTGCGGTTTGCGAGAAGCCATGTGGGGGACACAGCAAACATGTGGAAGAAGGTGCTCTGGTCAGATGAGACCAAAATTTAAACTTTTTGTCCTTAAAGCAAAATGCTATGTGTGGCGGAAAATGAACACTGAACACACCATCTCCACCGTGAAACATGGTGTCATGTTGTGGGGATGCTTTTCTTCAGCAGGAACAGGGAAACTGGTCAGAGTTGATGGGAACATGGATGCATACAAATACAGGGTAATCTTAAAAGAAAACATGTGAGGCCTCGTACACACGACCAAACATGTCTGCTGAAACTGGTCCATGGACCAGTTTCCGCGGACATGTTCGACCGTGTGTAGGGCCTACCGGACCGGATTCCTGGGCTAGCGGACAGGTTTCCAGCGGACAAAAGTTTCTTAGCATGCTAAGAAACTTGTCCACTGGAACCATGTCCGTCGGACATGTCCGATGGTCAGTATGACTCATCGGACATGTCCGCTGGTTATGACGTATAACCAGCGGCCCGAAATCCCGCGCATGCGTCAAATTGATTCGACGCATGCGTGGAAGCATTGAACTTCCGCGTCAGAGAACGTCGGTGTCGTATACGTTACCGCGTTCTCTGTCCGCGGGGATTTTGGTCTGATGGGGTGTACACACATCAGACCAAAACCTCCCAGCAGACATGTCCGATGAAAACGGTCCGCGGACCGTTTTCATCGGACATGTCTGGCCATGTGTACAAGGCCTTAGAGTCTGCAAAAGACTTGAGGGTTGGAGGTTCACCTTCCAGCAGGACAATGACCCTAAACATACAGCCAGAGCTACAATGGAAAGGTTTAGATCAAAGCATATTCATGTGTTAGAATGGCCCAGTCAAGCTCCAGACCTAAATCCAATTGAGAATATGTGGCAAGACTTGAAAATTGCTGTTCACAGATGCTCTCTATCTAATCTGACAGAGCTTGAGCTATTTTGCAAAGAAGAATGGGCAAAAATGTCACTCTTTACTGTAGATGTGCAAAGCTGGTTGAGACATACCCAAAAAGACTTGCAGCTGTAAGTTGGTTCTACAACGTATTGACTCAGGGGGGCTGAATACAAATGCACACCACACTTTTCAGATGTTTATTTCTAAATTTGTAATTTTTGAAAACCATTTATCATTTTCCTTACACTTCACAATGATGTGCCACTTTGGTCTATCATATAAAATCCCAATAAAATACATTTACCTTTTTGGTTGTAACATGACAAAATGTGTAAATTTCAAGGGGGTATGAATACTTTTTCAAGGCACTGTATGTCTGATAGGGCTTTATAAACATGTATAACGCTCACAGCCCCTGCATTCCACATGTACAAGAATAAACCAAAGACCTGCTGCCTGGCCTGTCCTGACCCTAACTACTTCTGCTTACAGCAGAGGTGGGGTACCCATACAATGTGTTTCAGCCCTTGATGGGCTGCCAATAAAGAATACCACACATAAAGTCTTCAGCATACAAAGAACTTTCTTTAATATCCTAATTTGCAGTAGAAAATAACAGATAAAATCTGATTGATCATCTGAAGGTTTGTAATGTCATCAGTCGTGTGCCAAATTTATCGGCTGACAACTTATTGAAAACCATATCAAATTTTGTTGTGGTTGCAAAGAATTCCGACGGTAGACCAATAAACATTTGCTCAACTTACACAATGCCAGAAACCTTCATTTAGTACTTTACTCTTGTCTGTGTATAGAGGACCTCCCTGGCACAGTGTTGGTATGGCAAAGAAGATTATCTGCTATAATTTAGTTTGTCTTTTAGAATTTAACAAGAGCATACAGCATGTGTGTCATATGTGGGTTTTATATGTCATCAGCTTTTGTCTAAATAGCTCATCAGGAAGTAATTAGATGATATTTGCCCTGAGATCAATATAATGGAAGATGAAAATCAAATGCAGTTTTATGTATCCCCTGTCCAAACATAGATTGCCATACATTTTTAGTTTGGGCTATGTTCAGGTTTGAAGTTGATTGATCTGTGCTTGTATTTGGGTTTTGGGAGATGGTAATATTTCACTACTCTACATTTTTGCCTGTTTTAGGCTGGCCATACTTTAAGCAATTTTCTTTCCTCCAACCACAGGTATGGAATGGTAAGAAGCGGCCTCCCTCCTCAGAAAACAGAGGAAATATCCAGACCTAAAGAAGCAACTCATTTTGTTTCCTGATAAAGGGTGAAAACACTGTGCCAAGTGAATAAATATATAGTAGTAAATAAAATAAGCTGCTCCCCTCAAAGAGTGAATGCTCCTAGTGATATGGTTAAACGATAGGGGGCGCTAATAATTAATAAAAATAACAATGAAAATCATAGGACTGCACTCCTGAAGTCACTAATCCTTATCAAATAAACAAATATGCACAAAACATTATCAAACAACATATGATTAAAAAATATTGTGAAATATCAATTAGTGCAAATAAGAAGGCCAGTATGGTGTCCTGAGTTTATGGGAGGAGCCCGGAGGGTATTTAAGCAGCCCACTCACACATGCTCTTTGTCAGTTCAGTGTGCGGTACTACACGTCACTGGGCCGACTCTTCCCAGCTCACTTCATGTCCGTGAGTCTGCACATTCAATCGCATTCGACTTTGCAAACGCATTGCGGCTCCTCTGTTCATGGTCTTTCGACGGCGGTTCCCGCTTACTGTCGCAGGTAGGATTCAAACCTTTTCGTATCATGTGCAATCTTGCAATTCGTTATGCTTCCTATCCTGCATTTCTTTTGTAAAAAACCTGCCTCTGAGTTATTGTTGCTCATGTTCCAACATCATTCGGCACAGGCGTAGTACATTTGTAACTTCCTCCTGCCAAACATACGATTCATTTGTAAATCCAAGGCTTCACCTGGATTAGCCTGGGGGGATGGGTGGTTGGTTGGTGTTCGGTTTCACAGCAAGGGGTAGCATACACTCTACAACCATTTAATATCAGATTTGTTCAATACTCCTTACTACTGATTTGTTATCGGATTCGTTTCATGCATTTTACAACCGTTTTGTATCAGTCATTTCTCTTTATAACTGTTTTGTATCAGATACATTGCATACTTTCTACCGTTGCCATTCGTTGTTTCCCCCATGCCGTGTGTTTTAGTTCCCATAGCGGAACTTACGAACTGTGTGTACATGGTTCTTCTCTCTCATTTATTTACCATTTATTGCCTGTGCGTCATGCATGGCGCCACACCACACCACACTCTTCGGATGTGTTGCACACCCACTCTAGTCCAAAGCAAACCCAGTCGCACGTTCACTGTCCCAGGTAGGATTCGTTAGCTTGTTTGTCATGTCAAATTTGTGGCCACTCAAGGGTCACCCGTACCATATGTTCGGTTCCCGCAGTGGAGCTTACAAATTATTCATACGCACTTCTCGCGTTCTATTTTCTACACCAAACCTTGTTGTTTTGTTTGCCCCATGCACGGCATCACGCTATACCTTCCCTATATGTTTCAATCCAGCCACAGTCCGCCGCGAACTCACTCGCATGGCCCACTGTCGCAAGTAAGATTTGTTATTACATTCTTCATGTCCTATCAATTTTCTACCATTCGTTGTCTCCCATATCGTTCGTTAGTGGCCCCTACGGAACCTACGAATCAAACGGACGTTGTCCTTCTACCTTGATTGATTGATTGATTTAATGGATTTATAATGCGCCAAATACTGACCCGTCAGGGCAGTGTCTAAGCGCAGAAAACATAACTGTAAATAGATAAATCAAGTCAGGGAGGGAAAGAAATAGAAGGAAAAGAAAAATAGAGAGCAAAAAAAAATAAAACTAAAAAACAGATCACCAAGGAACAACAGGGAGAACTATTATGTTACTTGCTTTAAAGCACAAACAAACCAGGTGTTTCTATCCTTTCTTAGTAACCCAATTCTTATTGATTGAGACCTTGCAACCATGCAAATCATCTCAGCAGCCTGACACCCTTGTTAAGACCCTTGCAACACATGACCTTTACAAAACGTAAAAATAAAATAAAAAATATATATAAAAACGCAAAAAAAAAAAACACTTTGCCACCACGCAATCTCGGCCCAGCGACCTGACACCTGTTGAGACCATTGCAACCACGCAAAATCGTCTCAGCAGCCTGACACCCTTGTTGAGACCCTTGCAAACACAATACTACCTCAGCAGCCCCACACTCATCGAGACTCTTGCAACTACGCAAAATCATCTCAGCAGCCTGACACCCTTGTTAAGACCCTTGCAACACATGACCCTTACAAAACGCAAACAAAAATATATACTGTATATATATAAAAATGCAAAAAAAGAAAAAAAAACTTTGCCACCACGCAATCTCGGCTCAGCAACCTGACACCTGTTGAGACCGTTGCAACCACACAAAATCGTCTCAGCAGCCTGACACCCTTGTTGAGACCCTTGCAAACGCAATACCGTCTCAGCAGCCCCACACTCATCGAGACCCTTGCAACCACGCAAAATGTTAAGACCCTTGCAACACATGACCCTTACAAAACGTAAAATATATATATATATATATATATATATATATATATATACATATATACATATATATATATATATATATATATATATATATATATATATATATATATATACGCAAAAAAACGCAAAGAAAAAAAATATATCTATAAAAACACACACAAAAAAAAATTGCCACCACGCAATCTTGGCCCAGCAACCTGACACCTGTTGAGACCCTTGCAACCACGCAAAATCATCTCAGCAGCCTGACACCCTTGTTGAGGAATACGCAACATCGTCTCAGCAACCCCTGACTTGTTGAGACCGTGCAATCACACAAGGCCATCTCAAAACAAACCTCATAATCATCGAGACCTTTGCAACCATGCAATATCATCTCAGCAAACCAGACTGAGACCCTTGCAACCACGCAATGCCGTCTCAAAACAAACCTTCATACTCGAGGCCCCTGCAACCACACAATATCATCCCAGCAACCTGACACTCACTGACACCCTTGCAACCACACAATATTGTCTGCAGTAGTATAAAACACTTTGCAGCACGCACCACGTGCAAACCCGAATACAAACTAAACTTGCAAACACACCTCAGTGACAATCAGCCACACAAACACACAGGGGCACCTAGTTTGCCATTCATCTTCTGTGGCACGCGGGCCACTCATCTTTTCTCTGTCATTTTCCCTGCGGTTAGTTCAGGTTTCCATCCAGCACCAGCGAGTGCATGTTGGTCTGCGAGTGCACGTTGGTCTGCGGGCGCACGTTGGTCTGCGGGTGCATGTTGGTCTGCGAGTGCACGTATATCGTCTTGTTGAGGACCTGTGTATTGTCTTGATTTTCTCACACCAATGCAAGATCCAGTCCAAGATAAAAATTAGCCAAATGGCTACTCACATTTAAAAGTGCCTATCCCGGCACTGGGGCTTGCTGGCTCTAATCAGTAGTCAGGGGATCTGCCTTGCTCCCACCGCCTCCCACCGCACTCTGTCCGTGGCGTGTGTTCCACCTCACAGGAGCCAACAAACAGCAGGGCCGGAAATGATGTACGTAGCGTGACCAGGTCCTGAGAATCATTTATTATAATTTTTATTTTTTGGTTTGTTTTACTTTTTGATATCAGATTCCTCCACACAACTAAGTTCACCCCTTTCTTCTCTCTTCCTCTCTCTCTGTCTCATCTTATCACTTGCTATTACCCCTTTGTTATCCTATGTTTTTCATCATCTTCAGGTCCCCACCATCCTGGACCCAGGCCCTTTACTGAGATATATACATCCTTATGCTAATACTCATTATTTTTACTTTACTATTTCAGATACCTGACAAACATTTATAGCTTATATTCTTTATGGATTAACAAAGGTTTCTAGTGACACATCACCACACACACACTCACAGTTCACCTTCCTCTCCTATCCTGTCATCTGCTAGTATCCCTCTGATGTCTCATGTCTCTAACCATCTCGCTACCATTTTTGGCCCAGGCCTTTCATTCAGACATAATTCTATGCTAATATAGATTGATTCTGCTTTACTACTTTAGATGCCTGATAAACATACTTATGTTCACAGCCCATACCTTTTATGGACAAATGAGTTCTCTATGGATACATGACTACAGTGGGGATCGAAAGTTTGGGCACCCCAGGTAAAAATTTGTATTAATGTGCATAACGAAGCCAAGGAAAGATGGAAAAATCTCCAAAAGGCATCAAATTACAGATGAGACATTCTTATAATATGTCAAAAAAAGTTAGATTTTATTTCCATCATTTACACTTTCAAAATTACAGAAAACAAAAAAATGGAATCTGCAAAAGTTTGGGCACCCTGCAGAATTTATAGCATGCACTGCCCCCTTTGAAAAGCTGAGACCTGCCAGTGTCATGGATTGTTCTCAATCCTCGTCTGGGAAGACCAGGTGATGTCAATCTCAAAGGTTTTAAATGCCCAGACTCATCTGACCTTGCCCCAACAATCAGCACCATGGGTTCTTCTAAGGAGTTGTCTAGAAAACTGAAAATAGTTGACGCTCACAAAGCTGGAGAAGGCTAGAAGAAGATAGCAAAGCGTTTTCAGATGTCAATATCCTCTGTTCAGAATGTAATTAAGAAATGGCAGTCATCAGGAACAGTGGAAGTTAAAGCAAGATCTGGAAGACCAAGAAAAATATCAGACAGAACAGCTCGCAGGATTGTGAGAAAAGCAATTCAAACCCACGTTTGACTGCACGATCCCTCCAGAAAGAGCTGACAGACACTGGAGTTGTGGTACACTATTCCACTATAAAGAGATACTTGTACAAATATGGTCTTCATGGAAGAGTCATCAGAAGAAAACCTCTTCTACGTCCTCACCACAAAAATCAGCATTTGAACTTTGCAAATGAACATATAGACAAGCCTGATGCATTTTGAAAAAGTTCTGTGGAACGATGAGGTTAAAATAGAACTTTTTGGCCGGAATGAGCAAAGGTACGTTTGGAGAAGAAAGGGCACATAATTTATAAAAAGAACCTCTGTCCAACTGTTAAGCATGGGGGTGGATAAATTATGCTTTGGGGTTGTATTGCAGCCAGTGGCACAGGGAACATTTCACGAGTAGAAGGAAAAATGGATTCAATAACATTTCAGCAAATTTTGGATGGTAACTTGATGCCATCTGTGAAAAAGCTGAAGTTAAAGAGAGGATGGCTTCTACAAATGGATAATGATCCTAAACACACCTCAAAAAACATGGGGGATTACATCAATAGGCGTAAACTGAAGGTTTTGCCATGGCCTTCACAATCTCCTGACCTCAACATAATTGAAAATCTATGGATAGACCTTAAAAGAGCAGTGCGTGAAAGACAGCCCAGAAATCTCAAAAAACTGGAAGACTTTTGTAAGGAAGAATGGGCAAAGATACCTCAAACAAGAATTGAAAGACTCTTGGCTGGTTACAAAAAGCGTTTACAAGCTGTCATACTTGCCAAAGGGGGCAGTACAAGATACTAACTCTGCAGGGTGCCCAAACTTTTGCAGATGCCATTTTTTTGTTTTCTGTAATTATGAAAGTGTAAATGATGGAAATAAAATCTAACTTTTTTTTTACATATTATAGGAAAGTCTAATCTGTAATTTGATGCCTTTTGGAGATTTTTCCATCTTTCCTTGGCTTCGTTATGCACATTAATACAAATTTTTATCTGGGGTGCCAAAACTTTCGATCCCCACTGTATACCTATACCATGCCTGCTCTCCTTTTGGCCCCTGGAGGTGTCCTTTTCTGACTCCACCCCCTCAGCTCCCGGGTGAGGCACCAGCTTCTGCCGTCTTGGGGCCGCACACCTGTAGCCATGGTCAAGCTCAGTGGTGAGTATGGGGACTTACAACCCCTCCTACCCTATGCCTTTACAACCAATACTGTGCCATATTGCCAAACATATATACTTTTTCATCCTAGGTACAGTGTTACACACCCCTGAAGAGCGAGCTGGATCTTGCGAAACTAGTCTAGTCGGGTAGTGTGATGCCCGTGTACTCTGTCCAATATTATACTTGTGTACTAATATTTATTGTTTATGTATCCTTTCAATTGGCAATTGTTGGTGTTATCTATGTATGTACCAATTTTACTTTACGCATGTAAACAATTTTACTTGAATAAATTATATATTGTATAATCACTGTTATCTTTACTGGCGGAAACGTTACCCACTTCATTTAAAGTCCCGGGGCGAATCCTTTTGTTTTGACTATATGTAATAGGGATGGAAGTGTGTTACTGAGGACACCAGACCTTTCCTCTTTTTTCGTTCCTGTGAGGTGGAACACACGCCACGGACAGAGTGCAGTGGGAGCACGGCAGATCCCCTGACTACTGATTAGAGCCAGCAGCCACAGTGACGGGATAGGCACTTTTAAATGTGAAAAGCTATTTGGCTAAGTTTTATCTTTGCTCATTTTTTATTAAACAAATTTACGCTATGGATGTTTCCATTGTTATTTTATATCCGGCCGAGACCTTTAAGGCGGAAGTCGCCTAATATCTCCATTTCAGCCTATGTGAGCAGGCATTATCCTGCATAAGCTCTCATTGACTCTCTTTTTGAGTAAAGGAGTCAATGTGCTCTGGTAAGCAGATTACTTATCCAGTCACTTTGGGTGTTTTTTCACGTTTGGTGAAGGATCACTTCTCTATCAGTATATCACAGCAAACACGGAATGGACGTTTGGTGTTTTATGGACTTATGGATTTATTATCATAATAGTTTTTTGTGCTTAAGATTGGGACTGAATATTATTTGCACTAATTGATATTTCACAATATTTTTTAATCATATGTTGTTGGATAATTTTTTGTGCATATTTGTTTATTTGATAAGGATTAGTGACTTCAGGAGTGCAGTCCTATGATTTTCATTGTTATTTTTACTAAATATTAATTTTCAGCGACCCTATCTTTTACCCACATTTTATTTCCTTCTAATTTATAAAACTTGAGAGATGATTGAGGAAAAGAGGTCTAAACCAGACCTGGGGTTCATAATGCTTACCCCCTTAGCGGTGTTCCCGAGCGTGACTCGGGGTGTTTTTTTTCTGCTGTTATCGGTATCGCCGAGTCACGCTCTGGGTAGCTGTGCAGAGCCTGCAGCGGGCGTTCCTTACCTTCTCCTGGCGATTCAGCGATGATCTCCCATTGCTGTGATCGCCGGCGAGACCCCTGCTGCTCTGTCCATCGGCATCTCACTTCCTGGTTCCGTTGCCTGCAGCAGCAATGGTGCATGGGAGCGGAACTGGGAGGGAAATTCAAACGTGCACAAACACAAACACATAAAAAGGAGGTGATACAATGTAATCTGAGAGGATTACACTGTATCACCTTGGAATCTGAAACAGTGCCCTTTCGGTGCCCCTTGCCATTGTCATTTGTGCCCATAAATTTTTTTTTTTTAAATGGCATCAAAAAAGCGCTTTCCTACAAAGACGCTTTTGGATGAGTTGAGCGACAGCGGCAGTGACACGGAGTTGCTCACAGAACAGAGCGATAGTGAGTCGTGGGGAGATTTGTCATCTGACTCTGACACTGACACTTATCCAGAAAGTGACAACGGCGATGATCCCGCACCTGACCTAAGCGATGTGCGCATTTGGTGCCCTATAGACAGCGGTACGGACCAGGCAGCGTGCCCGAGATTCCGATTCACTGGATCACCTGGGATGAAGGTAGATGTGGAGAGTGACAACCCTCTGACGTACCTGCAATTATTTCTTACTGAGGAGGTAATTTTAAAAATCGTCACAGAAACCAACCGCTACCAACGACCAGCAATCCACTACGCTGCGTGCCAGGTTTTCCAGAACCAGAAAGTGGGAACGGGTGACTAAAGAGGACATCTGGCAGTTTCTGGGACTCATCATCCTTCAGGGGGTGGTGGGGAAACCGCTCCAGAAATGGTATTGGACCACTAATAAGTTACTGGCCACTCCATGTTTGGGCACCGTGATGTCCGAATATCGTTTTTCGCTCGTCATGAAGAATTTACACTTCACCAACAACGAAGAGTTTGATGAGGCAATGCATCCTGCTCCCAAACAAAAAAAAATATCTGGGAGGTATGCCAAATGATTGTCACCAACTTCCAGCGGACCTACGTGCCAGAAAGGGACGTCAGTGTGGACGAAAGTCTGATGGCCTACAAGGGACGCCTGAGCTGGATACAGTTTATTGCATCCAAAAGAGCGCGGTTGGCATCAAATTTTACATGCTCTGCGAGTCATCCACCGGATACATCTGGAATGAGGTCATTTACACCGGTAAAGGCACCAAGTTCAACCCCAGGTACAGCCGCTATGGGATGGCCACATCATCTGTCCTTACACTGCTGGACCCATTGCTGAACCAGGGATATTGTGTGACAACGGACAATTTTTACACATCTCCAGGAACTGTATGAGGTTTTGCTCCTAAACAAAACTGATGGGTATGGTACCGTGAGGCCAGACATGACATGCCATCAATGTTTGGCAAGAAAAAACTAAAAACTGGAGAAATGGTTGCCTTTCAAAAGGGTAAGATGATGGCAATGCGATGGCGAGACAAGGACGTGTGTCTCATGAGCACCGTGCACAGCACCTCCACTGCCATGGTCCGCACAAAACATGGGAAAGATGTGCTTAAGCCGCAAGTCGTGATCTACTATAATCACACCATGGGAGGTGTCGACAGAGCCGATCAGGCAATGACATTTTACCCGGCGATACGGAAACAGCAGAAGAAATATTACAAAAAGATTTTCAGGCATCTCCTGGAACAATGCCTTTGGAATGCCTATATTCTTTATAAAGCAAACACTGAAATACCTGTATCTGTTTACTCACAATACACATTATCATCAATAGACCTTCACACAATACACATTTATCACTGGACTCCTTCACACAATACAGGGTCAATTAGCACAAGCCACAATGAACGATCCTTAGAAGCCATCCTAGATTCATTTACATCACAACAGACAGACAGGTGGGCTGCAGTCCAAGACATATTCTGCATGTCCATTATTTTCTGGCTCAATCTGTGCCCAAAAGTGACTCCCTTTACAGTGAAGAATCATGTGTTTTTGACTTGATAAACCATGAATTATTTCAGATGGATATTTAGGGATCACCAGGGTGGACAAGATCAGTGACAATGATGACATCTTCATCTAAAAATGAGCCCATGCAGTTCCTGGGACTTTTATCATACACTGTTCTGGTGGATCCATGGGCTAGGTGGTGCCAAAGGCATTTCCAATTCAGCTTCTTTCAGCAGTGTGATGATCTTTCTCAGCTTCAAAGAATTTCAGTACCCTTCCCTATTGCTAAATTTTTAAAGGTGGGTGATGAACTCGGGCAACTTGTTTCTTACTTCAACCTCCTGCTCCAGATATAGGGGGGATTCATTTAAACTAGAGAATTCAGAATCTGGTGCCGCTGTGCATAGTAGCCAATCAGCTTCTAAATTCAGCCTGTTCAACTAAGCTTTGACAATAAAACCTGGATGTTGATTGGTTTCAATGCAGAGCTGCACCAGATTTTCCACGCTTCAGTTTTAGTAAATCTCCCCCATAGTGACAGCAGAATCTAGTCTCTTAGGCTGTGTGGGCTCATTATTTAAGTCATTATGGATTTCTTCAGAATAGCAAAAGGTAGGAATCTGCAAAAAAGTTTGTTAATATCCTTGCAATGTACATATATCAACCAGTGGGGATTTTTTTTTCTCAGCTAAAGTCGAGTTACACTTTAAAAAGAAATATATAATTTTTGGGGTTCTAAGTAGTTTTTTAGCAAGTGTAGATCTTTACACATATGTGTAAAGTTTCAGAATTGGCCCGATGTTGAAATAGTTAAGCTGGAGGTCCCAAGTTGCTTGCCCTTTACTAGCATGCATTGCTTGGTAATGCAATAGGGAGTAATGCAGCTCAATTTAAAATTTTCAGAGGAATTAATAGACAGTGGGAAGGTCACTGAAGCTTTGTTCAGTTTCACAGGTGATATTGATTGTGATCTGATATTAATACATCACAAGCTACCAGAATATGACTGTGTAAAGAGGAAAATAATGGACTTTTGCTTGTATTTACCCAAACACCCCTAGTTTGTCCTATCTGGCCATAAACACATATAGAACAATCAATATACTAGAAAAACAGACCATCCAAAACTGTCAATCCAGTATGATGACTAATGCCACGTACACACGATCTGGCTTTTGCCCGGCCAAATCACATTGGAATTCCATTGGAGAAAAATAGAACATGTTCTATATCTAAACTCAGATGGAATTCATCGGAATTTCCGATAAAAAAACTCAGATAGGGCTACACACGATCGGAATATCCGATGGAAAAAGTCCATCTGACTTTTTCCATTGGAAATTCCGATCGTGTGTACACGGCATAAGAGAGTAAGAGACTGAGAGAGTAATAATTCTTAGAAATAAAAGGCAAAAGCACTGACAAGTTGTTACGGAACCATGAACCAGACGTACAACAAGAGGAAAATGCGAGTGGGAATGCTGAATTGCTGAGCCCGCACCAAAGCCATTCACCATAACCACTACACTATCTTTAGGACACACAGCTCCTTTCTCTATCTGCAAAGTAGAGAGTATCCTGACTTCCTGGTCGCCCCTCCCCCCTCAGGAGGTTTCCCCTCCCCCCAGGTCAGTGAGGAGGAATATTGCACTGAGGTAGAAAGCTATTTATGGAAAGAAATTCCATTACAAACGCCTTTTAATTCACAGACCAATACATTAATTATGCCTCCAAACAAAACGTAATAAATCCACAACCGTACATGCGATCGATACAGCGACTTCACCGTTTGAAAGACACGGCCCTTGTGAACGCATCGATATGAAATTTATGTTGATAAACTTAAAATTGTGGCCATGCCAGCGATTTAGAAAAGAGCGTCTTTGTGTGTTTTGCAGGAAAATTTTAAATTTTTTTAACATGGACGGTCAATGAGAGTGGTTTTGTCACTCTTGTCCTTTAGAAGCTCCTGGAACTAAAACTAAAATACGTATCACAAAACTGATCACATTGCCTGAAACCAGACAAGCATACCTACGTTTTGATATATAAATTGTGTATGACAAGTAGATCTTGTGGGCGTGAGAGCAATTTGTTCGCCCTTTTTTTAAAGATAATTTTTGTTTTCAAAGATCTCCACTCTAAAGGTCACATGACACACTCTAAATCCCTTCCATAGGGTTACATTATAACCGATTCCATTTTCTGAAAAAATCGCTAAACGTAAATTGCGTTTTCACAAAAACCGTAAAAGATATCAATCTGAAAAGTCATGTTTGGATAGCTGAATATTTTGTGACCGCTTTAAAGTTTGTTTGGTGTCTGTAAGTGAAAGTATGAAGGAGCTGAAACTTTTGGCAGAACGTGTGTTTTGAAGCAGGAAAAAGGATGTTCTCATTGACTTCAATGTTAAAAAAAAGTGTCTAAAAGCTTAATATTTTAAAAAGTATAAATAGTACAAAAAAACTTGAAGAAGTCCCATCGTTAGCTGAATGAGACGAACATTTTAAAAGTTAAATGGTCTCAATAGCTGAAAGTATGCAGAAGTTACGCAGAGCCAAAAAACGTACGGAATAAAATTAAGAAGAAGAATAATAAAAAACGAATATCAATACTGGGAATGCTTATTAAAGCATTCCCACTAATAAGAAGGCTTTATTGAAAATCAAGCTGTAAAGCAAAAGTCCAACGGATGGTGAAACCAGAGGTCAGGAACCAGAAGAGTAGTCAGACGAAGCCAGGATCAGGAACCAGCAGGGAAGTCAGACGAAGCCAGGATCAGGAACCAGCAGAGAAGTCAGACGAAGCCAGGATCGGAACCAGAAGCAGCAGCAGTCTTAGAAGCATGTGCACACAGGAGGACCAAGCAAGGAACTGAAGTCACAGACCTCCTATATATGTGAGCCAGGTATCCAGCTCCTCCCAGTGGGAAGGAGGAGCCGCAGGGTGGGAGGCTACAAGAGACCTAGAAACCAAGATGGCCGCCAGCACATGTCAAACGAAGGAGACAGGAGAGAGGTAAGACCATGACAGTACCTCCCCCTCAAGGGCCCCTCCTCCGCGGTGCAAAAAACGGTTTCTGAGGGAAGCGTGCGTGGAAGGCTCGGAGCAAGGCAGGAGCATGGACATCTGCGGAGGGAACCCAGGAACGCTCCTCAGGACCATAACCACGCCAGTGGACCAAAAACTGCACCCGACCGCGAACCAGGCGTGAGTCCAGGATATTTCTCACCTCATACTCCTCGTGATTGCCCACTTGGACCGGACGAGACCGAGGAACCGAGGAAGTGAAGCGATTGCACACCAGTGGCTTCAACAGGGAGACATGAAACACGTTGGAGATCCGCATGCCAGGTGGAAGCGCAAGGGCATAGGCTACCGGGTTTACCCTGCGAAGCACTCGGAAGGGACCAACAAAGCGAGGAGCCAGCTTGGGAGTGGGCACTCGAAGGTTGAGGTTGCGGGTGGACAACCATACACGGTCTCCGACCTGGTAGGAAGGAGCTGGCGCTCGTCTGCGATCAGCCTGGAGTTTCTGGCGCTGCGCAGAGACCTCAAGGGACCTCTGGATCTGTACCCAAGAAGCACGTAGAGCAGAAAGGTGATCCTCCACAGCCGGAATATCCTGGGGAGAGAATGCCTCCGGTAACACGGCAGGTTGGAACCCATAATTGGCCATGAAGGGAGACGTCCCAGAGGAAGAGTTCACAGCCGTGTTCCTGGCAAACTCAGCCCAAGGCAGGAGGTCAACCCAATTGTCCTGGTGATCGGAGACATAGCAACGAAGGAATTGCTCCAAGGCCTGATTGGATCGTTCTGCGGCCCCATTGGACTGAGGGTGGTAGGCCGAGGAGAAGGAGAGATGAATCCCCAACTGGGAGCAAAAGGCGCGCCAGAACCTGGACACAAACTGACTCCCCCGATCCGACACTATCTCTTTGGGCAAACCGTGCAACCGGAAGACCTCCCGGGCAAAAATCGTGGCCAACTCTTGTGCAGAGGGTAACTTCTTGAGAGGAACACAGTGGCACATTTTGGAAAACCGATCCACAATCATGAGAATGACCGTATGGCCTCGGGATGCAGGGAGGTCCACAATGAAATCCATCCCCAGGTGTGACCATGGGCGCTCCCCGGTGGCTATGGGTTGCAGCAGGCCCAACGGAAGGTGCCGAGGGGACTTACTTTGGGCACAAACAGAGCATGCCGCTACATATGCGGCGATGTCGGAACGTAGGGAAGGCCACCAGAACAGACGTGAAACAGCCCAGGACAGCTGATTCTTACCAGGATGCCCCGCGGTCTTGGAGTTATGGTAGGTTCGCAACAACCGAGTGCGCAACTCCTCAGGCACAAAACATCTGCCGTTGGGTGTCCCAGAGGGAGCACCAGACTGAGCCGCCAAAATCTGCTCACCAAGGGGAGAGGTCAGGCTGGTGCGAATGGCGGCCAGGATCTGATTCGGAGGTATGACCGAAGTCGGTATAGATTCCTCCCTGGACAGCTCGGAGTACTGCCGTGATAAGGCATCCGCCCTGATGTTCTTGGAACCAGGTAGGTAGGAGACCACGTAATTAAAACGTGACAAGAACAGAGCCCATCTGGCCTGACGTGGTGTCAATCTCTTGGCCTCAGAAAGGTAGGTCAGATTCTTGTGGTCCGTCAGGATGAGAACCGGAACCACCGAGCCCTCGAGCAAGTGCCTCCACTCTTTGAGAGCCTGCACTATGGCCAATAACTCCCTGTCACCAATCTGATAGTTGCACTCCGCGGATGACAGTTTCCGGGAGTAAAACCCACAAGGAAGCAGCGGACCCTCTGGTGTCCTACGCTGAGACAGAAGGGCGCCTACTCCCGTCTCGGACGCGTCCACCTCGAGGACAAAGGGCAACCCAGGGTTGGGATGAGACAGAATCGGAGCTGACACAAAGGCGGATTTTAGGGCCTCAAAAGCCCGGATGGCCTCGAGCGGCCAGACCTGGGAATTACTGCCCTTCCTGGTCAGATCCGTGAGAGGCTTGGCCAGCATGGAGAAGTCCCTGATGAACTTCCGATAATAATTGGCGAAGCCCAAAAAACACTGCAAGGAACGAAGACCACTGGGCTGAGGCCACTGTAAGACAGCCGAAACCTTCTCAGGATCCATGGAGAACCCCTCAGCGGAAATGATGTAACCTAGGAAGGTTACCTGGGATCGGTGAAATTCGCATTTCTCAAGCTTACCGAACAGCTTGTTCTCTCGTAACCGTTGCAACACTCGTTTGACATCCAGAATGTGGGCCTCCCTGGATTCAGAATATACCAAGATGTCATCCAAATAGACCACCACACACTGCTGCAACAGGTCACGGAAAACATCGTTGATGAATTCCTGAAAGACTGCGGGCGCATTGCACAACCCAAAGGGCATAACCAAGGATTCATAATGACCGGTCCTGGTGTTAAAGGCGGTCTTCCACTCATCGCCCGCCTTGATCCTTACCAGGTTATATGCCGCCCTCAGGTCGAGTTTGGTAAAGACCGTGGCCCCTTTAAGGCGATCGAACAGCTCGGAAATCAAGGGTATCGGGTAAGCGTTCTTGATCGTGATGCGATTGAGACCCCTGTAATCGATGCAAGGCCTCAACTCACCGCCCTTCTTTTTCACAAAGAAAAATCCAGCCCCTGCCGGGGACGAGGATTTGCGAATGTGACCACGGGACAGCGCCTCCATCACGTACTCCTCCATGGCCTCATTCTCCGCAACCGACAGTGGATAGACCTTGCCGCGAGGAGGAACGGCACCAGGTTGTAACTCAATGGCACAATCATATGGGCGGTGCGGAGGTAGGGCAACTGCGCGTACCTTATCGAATACATCCCGGTACTGCTCGTATTCAGGAGGCAACAGAGAGTCCGAGGAAGTACACAGCAACTTGACAGGCCCATGGATGCACTTAGCCCCACACTGTGGTGACCATGAGAGGATCTCGGCCGATCTCCAGTCAAAAGTCGGATTATGCTTCTGGAGCCAGGGGTACCCCAAGACCACCGAGTAGTGTGGAGACGAAATAACTTGGAAGCAGACCGACTCTCTGTGAGCGGCACCAATGGCTACCCCCACTGGAAGGGTCTCATGAGTCACGTGTGACGGTTGGAGGGGTCTGCCGTCTATCGCCTCTAGAGCCAGCGGGGAACCTCGAGCCTGTAGAGGAATGGAATTGGCGGCAGCGAACTCACTATCAATGAAAAAACCACCAGCACCAGAGTCCACCAACGCCTGGGTCGTCACCGAGCCCCCGACCCAGGAGAGGACAACAGTGATCAGTGGTTTATCAACACGGGAAACCGGGGACGAGGAGACTCCACCCAAGATCTGCCCCCGACAGGATCTCAGGTGCGAGCGTTTCCCGGACGGTTCGGACATGCCAACCGAAAATGCCCATCGAGACCACAGTACATGCATCGGCCCTCGCGTCTCCGGAGTACCCTCTCCCCCTCGGACAAGCGAGCAAACCCCAGCTGCGAGGGTTCACCCCCAGACAAGTCAACCCCAGGAGGCGTGGGAGGAGAGGGAGGCACGGGTGGGACAGCAAACTTAGGCGCCAAACTGTTAGGAGGCCTCCGCAGGCACTCCTTAAAGGAAGGTCTCTCCCTGAGTCTGGTGTCAATCAAAATCAGGAAAGAAATAAGAGCCTCGAGCTCCACTGGTAGGTCCTTAGCTGCAACCTCATCCTTCAAGGCATCCGAGAGACCATGAGAGAAAGCAGCGACCAGGGCCTCATTATTCCAACCTACCTCTGCTGCCAGGGTACGAAACTCAATGGCGTATTCGGCTACGGATCGTGAACCCTGTCTGACGGACATAAGGAGCTTCGCAGCAGAGGCGGCGCGAGCCGGCACATCGAATACCTTCCGAAGAGAAGCAACAAAACCGGAAAACTCGGCAACCACCGGATTGTTGTTCTCCCATAAAGGACTGGCCCAGGACAAGGCCTTGTCAGAGAGCAGCGAGATCAAGAACCCCACCTTTGATCTCTCAGTGGGAAAGGCATGTGGCAGCAACTCGAAATAAATGCCCACTTGGTTAAGGAAACCTCGGCACTGAGTTGGCTCTCCCCCAAATCGCTGTGGAAGGGGGGCAGAACCGGACATACCCCGAAACACCGCAGGCGCAACATCAGGTGTCGGGGTAGACTCTGGCGCAACAACCGGAGCGGCAGTAGGAGCGGGCCCAGGAGCGACAACCGACCCATCGGCAACGGGAGCGACATGAACCGTGCGTTCAAGCAGGGTTTGCAACGCCACGGCGAACTGACCCAACAGGGACTCCAGCTGATCAAGTCTGGCAACCAGCGTGGGTAGCGAGGATGGCTCTGTACCGTCAAAATTCATGGCTTGGTCCTAATGTTACGGAACCATGAACCAGACGTACAACAAGAGATAAGTGAAAATAAGAAGGCTTTATTGAAAATCAAGCTGTAAAGCAAAAGTCCAACGGATGGTGAAACCAGAGGTCAGGAACCAGAAGAGTAGTCAGACGAAGCCAGGATCAGGAACCAGCAGGGAAGTCAGACGAAGCCAGGATCAGGAACCAGCAGAGAAGTCAGACGAAGCCAGGATCGGAACCAGAAGCAGCAGCAGTCTTAGAAGCATGTGCACACAGGAGGACCAAGCAAGGAACTGAAGTCACAGACCTCCTATATATGTGAGCCAGGTATCCAGCTCCTCCCAGTGGGAAGGAGGAGCCGCAGGGTGGGAGGCTACAAGAGACCTAGAAACCAAGATGGCCGCCAGCACATGTCAAACGAAGGAGACAGGAGAGAGGTAAGACCATGACACAAGTGTGGGATCAATCAGTACACTGTGTGATGAGTATATTGTTAGACTTTTGCTTTGATCCATGCAAGTGTTTTTTAATAATTCATAGCAGTGATGTGTATTATGCCAAATTTAAGCGACTTTTGTTTGCCAAGACCAATGATCACTGTTTCTACCTGTGTTAAAAGTGTAAGAATACTTTTTTACTTATTGTCATTGGATATTAACCACTTGCCGCCCGCCAATGACATTTTGACGTCGGCAAAGTGGTTGTAGAATCCTGATTGGACATCATATGACGTCCTCAGGATTCTGAGCCGCTGCGCGCCCCCGGGGGCGCGCATCGCGGCGATCGTTGTTGCAGGCTGTCAGTCTGACACCCCGCAACACCGACCAAGGTAAAGAGTCTTTCACGGAGACTCTTTACCGCGTGATCAGCCGTGTCCAATCACGGCTGATCACGATGTAAATTGGAAAAGCCGGTAATCGGCTTTTCCTCACTCGCGTCTGTCAGACGCGAGTAGAGGAGAGCTGATCGGCTGCTCCTGTGACAGAGGGGGGGGGTTTGTGCTAATCGATTACCAGCACAGCCCCCCCCTCGAGGATGCCCACTGGACCACCAGGGATGCCCACTGGACCACCAGGGATGGCCATATAGACCACCAGGGATAAAAAAAAAAAAAGATGCCACCCTAGACCACCAGGGATGAGGAGGACACAAAAAATGGATGCCAATCAGTGCCGCAATGGATGCCAATCAGTGCCCACAATGGGCATCACTGATTGGCATCCATTAGTACAACACATACAATAGTGCCCATCTATGCCCATCTGTGCCACCTATCAGTGCCCATCCATGCCGCCTATCAGTGCCCATCCGTGCCGCCTATCCGTGCCCGTCCGTGCCACCTATCTGTGCCCGTCCGTGCCGCCTATCCGTGCCCAGCCATGCCGCCTATCTGTGCCCATCCGTGCCACCTATCCGTGCCCATCCGTGGCGCCTATCCAAGCCCATCCATGTCGCCTATCTGTGCCACCTATCAGTGCCCATCCGTGCCGCCCATCAGTGCCGCATATTAGTGCCCATCAATGCCACCACATCAGTGCCACCTCATCGGTGCCCATCAGTGCCGCCTTATCAGTGCCCGTCAGTGCAGTACCATCAGTGCCCATCAGTGAAGGAGAAAACTTACTTATTTACAATGTTTTAAAACAGAAACAAAAAAAAACATATTTTTTCAAAATTTTCGGTAATTTTTTTATTTTTTTTGCAGAAAATAAATATCCCAGAGGTGATCAAATACCACCAAAAGAAAGCTCTATTTGTGGGTACAAAATGAAAAAAAATTAGTTTGGGTACAGTGTAGCACGACCACGCAATTGTCATTCAAAGTGCAACAGCGCTGAAAGCTAAAAATTGGTCTGGGCGGGAAGGTGTATAAGTGCCCTGTATGGAAGTGGTTAAAAAAAATTATCTGGGGGGTGTACCCGGAAGCCGACCTGCATGGACGTTTGCATGGGGACTCTCCGCTTCATCCATATGAACAGATCCAGGACGACTCGCTCCACTAAAGCCTGGGGAACATCACAACCCCCGCCGGGTTCTTGAACTGTCTTCCATGTCTTTTTTACACTAGCCAACATGTTGCCGGGCGGAGCATACAAGATGGTGTGGGACACATCGACCTCACGCTCACAGGCCTTAACGCAGCTTTCCCCCTCAGCTCAGATGCTGCACTGGGCTCTCGCAGACTCCCTGCTGATGGCGATGGAGAGTGCAGATCCACCACTATAGACCGGAGTGGTGAGTCTCTACTACCAGGCAACATCTCCTGGGGCCGTACCACGAGGCACACAGGCTGCCCTGTCAGGCCAGATCCCCCTGCCATACACACAATGCACGGACGCCTTCCCGCGACTCCTGCGGACAGAATCAAACCTCTGTGTCCATGGGGAGGACCCTGGATCCCCTGCACCCTCAGACTCCTTGGAGGACTTCCCTGCCATACCAGGCCCTAAGCAGCCCGAGCCTGCCATGTGCCAATGACTGAGCCTGCAGGGAATCATACACGTCACTGTGCTTTCACCTCTGCACCAAACTCCCCTAAACCCCAGAGGCTGTCTTGATTCAAGGACCCCAGCTCTTCCAGGGAAGGTGCAGAGCTCTCCATGACTTATGCTTAAATGGCTTGCTCCTCTTATGCTGTCTCATCCCCACCTGCTACCACAGCAAGCAACAACTGTCCATGCGCATCCCGTGCCCCCCTCATGGCATTCGTATCTCCAGGCTATAACTACCAGAAAGGATTTTAGGCAGCCAATAGAGGATATCAAATCTACATGCCATGCAGAGATTCAGGCACTTCACACAGGTCTTAAACACTTGGCAGACAGAGTGGAAATGGCTGAAGAGGAGATACAGGAAACCAAATTGACGGTACATTGCACCCAACTCCAAGGTGCTGACCCCCACTCCCTTCTGAGAGACATGCAAGGTCATGTTGAGGACTTGGACAATAGGGGCTGCAGGAACAACATTCGTGTATGAGGCATCCCAGAATCAGAGGGATCTGAAGACCTGGAAAATTGGAAAGAAACTTCTCTAGATACTGAACAAACAAGAAAGAAAGAAAGAAAAGCTGCAATAAAATCACAGTCTATTCAATCCGAGAGCTGCAATTACCATGTAAACAATAGATACAAAAAACAAACAGTGAGAAAAAATATAAATCACGCTACCTCTAAACCATGTGAAACAAATGTTTAAATTTGAAGACCTACAGTCCACCCCTGCAGGCCTTCTTCAACAACCTTCTGGGTGAACCTCCCACTAAGCATATCGAAATGAACAGAGCCCATCGTGCCTTACGACCTAAAGGTCCAGCCTCTAAACCACATGATCTTATCTGTAGGGTCTATTCCTACCCTTAAAAAGAGGATATCATGCGAAAAGCATGCTCTGTTCGTAAAGTGATATTTTAAGATACCCAAGTTCAGCTTTATCCGAAAAAGCACAGACTTCCTCAACCACTTCTATGTATACTGCAGAAAGAGGACATTGTCTATCACTGGGGGTTCTCTTTGGCCTTACAGCAAAACACCAGGGTAAATCCACAGGGCTGTGCTACCCGGAGGACCTGCTTGCCTTTTGTGATCTCCTGGAGATCTCTGTCCCTCAACTCCCTGACTGGGACTTCGTGGCCACACCACCCCCACCACTCACAGTTTGGCAGAAGCGCCCTTGGGGTCTGGAAACTCCTCGTAAACATAGAAATGGTTGAACTACGTGTGATCCTACATTTTACTGTACCTGTTCTTCAACTGAACTGTCACTTGGCCACAGCTTGTGACTCTGCCCTAACCACTTACTCGCTTTTAGTCCCCATGTGCACCTGTTTTTGTTTTAAGTTCACTAACCCCCTCTTGTCAATTATCTAAAGTTCCCCCATTTCTCTGCCCACCTTTGGGTCCCTCTGTGTCCCCCTGAACCGTTCTTTCTGGTCTTAGTTGGGAGGTCATACAAAAACTACTATAGACCTAGGTCTGTTAATCTTCAAAAGGTCTGGTAATAATGTATGCTGCATTCCCTCAATGTTCTGTTGTACTAACCTTTTCTTTCTTTTCTAGCCTCCTTTTTTTTCCTTGTCATCTGCTTGCTCATCCTCATCCTCTTCCTCCTGGAGAGTGCCCACTCCTGGCTTCCGCATTACAGATTCCTAATGACCAAATCAGATAAGTGCTGTTCTCCTTGCTTTTATTTAAGATAAGATCCTATCACTGAATGTTCACGGCCTAAATTCTAATAAGAAGAGGCACCTGGCACTGAGGGAATTTAAGCAGTCGGGGGCTGATGTCACCTTAGTTCAAGAAATGCATTTTGATAGGGGGGTTCTTTCGTATTTGCTCCCAAACATTATCCCCAGGTCTTTCAGTCTTCTGGCCCTCGTAAATGAGCGGGTGTTGCCATACTTTTTAAACACGGGTTCCCATTTATATGCTCTGAAACCTATATTGACCCATGGGGTAATTTTATTATTCTTTGTGGCAGTCGCATGCGGTTACTCTTTATGCCCTATATTCCCCGAATGTCCGACAAATTGGGTTCCTGTCTAGAGTTTATGCCCGTCGTTTTCAATCAGACCATGAGTTCCTGATTGTAGGGAGAGACTTTAATCTACCCCATTCTGTAGCTTTTAATCGCCATGTGGTGAACCCCCGAGGCCCTCAAACTCAAGTCCTTAGAGGTTCAAAGCTCCTCCGACAAATCACTAGACGTTATGCTCTTTTCGATACCTAGCGAGTTCTCCACCCTGGAGATTGACAGTACTCTGCCCCCCATTGCACACATTCCCGTATTGACTACTTTTTTGTTAACAACCCCACTCTTTGCATTGCCCGATCTGCATAGATACTCCCGATCTCCTGACCTGACCATGCACCTATAATGCTCACTCTTGAACTAGGCACCCCTAACCGTAGGCTCTACAACTGGCAGCTAAATAACTTCCTCCTCCAACACCTCACCTCGCGAACGGAACTGGAAACCACCCTAAAATGTTATTTTGCTGAAAACGGCACCCCTGACGTTTCCCTCCCCACTCTTTGGGAGGCCCATAAGGCTGCCCTTCGAGGTTGGTGTCTTGCACTATCCTCTGCTATGAAAAAGGATACTTGGGCTATAAAATTGCACACTGAAAGGGGACTTAAGGCTGCCCTTCCTGTTTGCCACGCTGCACCACATTGGGTTCAGGGGGCCCTTCCTGAGAGCAATTCAACATCTCTACTCCAACCCAAAGTCCCAAGTAACAACCCCCTTTTCCCTCTCCTCTTCCTTCTCAGTAGCTAATGGTACCTGGCAGGGATGCCCGCTTTCACCCCTACTGTTTGCACGATGAGTTGAACCCATCTTTTCACATAAGTTCAGACATTCGGACCATATCAGTTAGAGGAAGGGAATTTAAAATCTTGCTGTTTGCCGATTAATATTATTCTCACCCTGACCCAGCCTAGGATTTCCCCACAAAATTTACAATCAGAACTCGATAGTTATGCTGCCCTTTCGGGATATAAAATAAACGTGTCTAAATCAGAGGCCCTCCTGGTTAATATTCTTGAAATTAACCATTTGAAGGCCTAATTCTCCCCCTTTCTCCCCCTCTTTCGGTCAAACAGAGCTTTGGTACAACAGGGCGTATCTCTCTTCTATGGCGTATCACTTCAGTCAAGATGTCATTCTTCCTTAACTTTTGTACCTGTTTCAAACAATAACAATTACCCGTTATTTATGAACATCTGAGGAAATTACAAGCAGATCTGTTCAAATACATTTGGAACTATAAGAGACATAAGATACCCCGTTCCGTACTGATGACTGCACACTCGGATGGGGGCCTAGCATTCCCTAACCTTATAAAATACTATCAAGTGACTCAGGTGCATGCGATAGGCTCTTGGTTTACACAGCGATCTTACAAAAAATGGACGGAAATCGAAAAATTATGGTTTGCTCCTGTACACCTGAACAATCTACTTTGGAGTGCGAATGCGGAGGTAGACCCTAGTTGTTTGCTGGGGTCTATGTCCCAACTTCGGCAGCTCTGGCGCAAATTGTTGCATCAACATGAGCTGTCATCAGAAAAATCATTGATAACCTCCTTTATCTGTAACTCCAAGGTGTCGGATAGACTCACTCACCAGATGTCTTCGCCATGGACATAGCAGAATTTTTTCCATTTTGGGAATCTAGTAGACAGTAGGTCTCGCAAACTGATGCCATTTGCTTAACTTCAGGATAAATTTTGCCAGGTATTTTTTGAATATCTGCACATTTGCCACTATGCCCCAACTATAACTCCAAATTTGCAATTCTCTCCCCCATTGAAAACTTGATTGAAATTGCCAAAGAAGCTGCTACGTCACATCCTCACAGCTGCACGTTGGCTTTTTGCCCTTAACTGGAAGCAGCGTTTTCCACCTTCCTCTGATGCCCTATATGCTAGTGTTAAAGATGTGGAGTTGATGGAGAAAATCACTGCCATGATTCAGGCGATTGTGCCGTCGCTGACGGCTCCCGCACGCATTTGTGGGGGTGACGTCATCGCGGCTCTGGCCAATCACAGCACCGGAGCCGCGATACCCAGAAATCACTCCGGGAGTAATGGCGGCAATGGAGGAGGCGAACAAGGGCCGCTGCGGGGGCTTCGATCTTAGGTAAGTACCTCCATAACGAGCTAGTATGCTATGCATACTAGTTCATTATGCCTTTGTCTTGCAGAGTTTATTTATTTATTTATTTTTCAGAAGGCTTTACTTCAGCTTTAAGGCATTATGGATTTCACTAGGTGAGATGATTTAAAATAATAATTTAAAAGAGAAATTTGGGATTTTTTTTAAAGAATTATGCTTACCTGAGAACTGAGTTATCAAAGACCGACAATCGTTCGGTTGTCAGTCATCGCTGTCTGCTCTCCCCCCCCCCCCGCTCACTGGAGCACTGGGCTGTGGAGGGGTAGGAGCTGCTTGCTAAGTGGTTAGCTGAGAGGCTGAACCAGTTGCTGGTGGGTGTATCCCGACCATATGGTTGCGATCTACTGGCTCTGTGACATCAGCCAACAGCAGGCTTCAGTGTGATGTCTGCTGAAAATGGGTCACAGGAGTACAGAATTAACTGAACTCCTGTGATCCACAGGAGAAGTACACCCAAACGAGCTGTGGCTGTACTTCTCATTTACCTTAATATACATTATTATGAAGCCTAGATTTGACACACTAGGGGGCAGATCCACAAAGCACTTATGCCGGCGTATCTCGAGATGCGCGTCGTAAGTGTAAATATGCGCCGGCGTATCTATGCGCCGTATCTATGCGCCGTATCCCCAAAACGAGATACGCCTGAAAACTAGATTTTTCCGACCAACATAATTTTTCTACACCGGCGCATCGTGGGCGCAAAAATACGCTAGATGCACCATTGTTTTGCTATGCAAATATGCAAATGAGGGAGATACGGCGATCCACGAAAGTATGTTTGACCGGCGCAGGCTACGCGCTGTGCGCATAAGCTGTATGTCCGGTCGAAAGTTACCCCTCATAAAAGCAGCTTTAACTTTGCACCAGACATGTGCAGGTCAGCTGAAGCAACACCGTTAGGGACGAGCTGAGCAGCCACACTTGCAGGACAACAATCTGTATGCCAACATGCCAGGGGCATCCATGGTCATAGCTATACTACTGGCTTTAGGTGCACGCAAAAGGAGGAGGGCACGGAGGAGGAGGAGGGCACGGGAGAAGAAATACCGACCGTGCATAAACGTCTTTGGCATGTGTGATTCTGAGGTGTATCGCATCTTCAGATTCAGCCCTACTGCCATCATGGAATTAACCACAACCCTGAAAGATGACATCACCAGCCAGACACACCGCTCACATGCAGTGGAGCCACTGGTCAAGGTCCTGGCAACACTCCATTTCCTTGCCAGTGGCTCTTTTCAGCGTACAAGTGGAGTGGTGGCTGGGATGGCACAATCCTCCATTAGCAGATGTGTGCACCAGGTTATCCCCGCAATCCTCAGACACATGGCCAACCAAATCATCAGACCCACCCAGGAGGACCTGCGGGTGAAGGCAATGTGTGATTTCTACAAAATTGCCAGATTCCCACGCACTGTGGGGGCCATTGATTGCACACATGTGGCACTACGGCCCCCCCCATGACACAGAGCACATATACCCTAATCGGAAGCACTGGCATTCCATCAACGTACAGGTGATAGCCGATGCCCAATGCCTCATATGGCACGTCCGTGCCAAACACCCAGGGTCCAGCCATGACAGCTACATATACCGTCAAAGCCCCATCCCAATGGAATTCGAACAGAACATGTATGGGGACAGCTGGCTGGTTGGTGAGTGACATGGGTGTCAGGCGTGACTGTCCCCCCCCCATGATGCAGACATCATGAGGGGAACATGCATGACTAACATCCTCCTGTCTTTTCCCTTCCAGGGACTCTGCATATGCACTTGGACCCCATCTCATGACTCCATTCCGGAATCCCCAAACCCCAGGAGAGCAAAGATACAATGAAGCACACACACGTACCCGTGGAGTGGTGGAACGCACCTTTGGCCTCCTGAAGTCCCGTTTACGATGCCTGGATAAGTCTGGGGGTACCCTGTTGTATCCCCCAAACTTTGTGTGCCAGATCATCGGTGCATGTTGCATGCTGCACAACTTCGCTGTGAGAAGGGGCCTGGAGATTGACATACGTGATGACCTGACCCCCGAACCAGACAATCCCCCCCTGACCGAGGCTACCCCGTCTGCTGAGGGAAGAGCAGTCAGGAGATGCCTCACAGTAGGCATCTTTGCACGTTAAACCCACACATTAATCATGGCACAATGAGAATGCACGCATGCACACCACTGTGGTCCCTAGCACACACACATCACATCCTCATCAAATTGGATTAGCACAAGCCCACCATGCAGGACTTGGGAGCAGCAACGCCACGCCAAGGCTCCAATTATGTCACTGTACATTCATACACCATTCACACGGACCTGGGGATCACTTCTCCCTGGTCCTGGGGATCCCTTCTCCACCACAACCGAGGGTGACACCCCTCTTTTCCGGCAGGAATGTCTACCCCACAATCAAAAATCATTCACAAAAATAAAACAAATCATAATCACTGTAAAATAACAAATAAACATAAAACACTCCCCCGGCTCCTCAGGGGAGGCTCATGGGGGGGGGGGGTAATCAGGGTAAGGAGGAGCATCCCCTGGTCTCTGCCCACCTGGCGGCCTGCCCTCCAATGCCACGGCGAGGCGCGTGAGGCCCACATTGAGGGCTGCGGTGTTGGCCTGGACAGCCTGGGTCAGGGCACGCACCTCCTGACCCATGCCTGCTGTGGCGGTCTGCAGGTCGAGTGGCGAGTTGCAACTCATGTCCTGCACGGACTCCTTGATGGAGGCCAGGCTCTCCTCCATCCGGTCCAAAGTCTGGGTGACCTGACCCAGATGGCGGGTCTGACGGGCCTGGTCCCTCCTTAGATTTTCAGGCAGAACCTCTGCCACCCCCTTTTCTTGCAGGTCGCCTTCCTGCCTCCTGATGAGGCTTGTGGCCTGGGAGAAGGGGAGCCCCTTGGGGGGAAGCCCTGTTGGGGGAGGAGTGGGAGGGGCTAGCCATGATGAAGGCCTGACTGGTGCCAGCACCAGGACTAGACTCCTCCAAATGGAGAAGTACCTCATTCCCCGACATCACCTCCTCCTCAACCTCCTCATGAGGTGAGCTGGGGCCACTCCCCTGCACAGAGGACTCCGGGCTTGCCTGGGGGTCTGTCTCAGACTCATGTCCGGGGGAGGTTGCGGACTGGCCAGATGGCCCAGCACTCTCCTGTGGATCACTCTGTGGATGACACAAAACATTCACATGTTGGAGGATCCACACACTTGTCACATATTCCCTTCCCTCCTACACACCAGATAGAAAAAAAAAACACTTACCTGTCCTCAAGACCTCCTCAATGGAGTCAAAGCCAGGCAGCCCCTCCACTTGCTGCCTGTGGAGGCACTGGGCAACCACACGCTCCTCATCAGTGAGCCTGATAGTGCATGCAGGTCCCCCTCCAGTGCCCCTGGAATGAGCTGAAATCTGTGCCAGCTTCCCACAAGCCACGCGCCTGAGATCATTAATCTTTTTTTGGATCTCATTGGGGTCCTGGTCTCACCCCCCAACGCATTGACATCATCTGCGATGTCTTGCAGGATCTGCCTCCTCCTGGCCGGGGTGGTGTTGGCACTCTCAGGCCCATGCAGAAACTGACCAAATTGGGTCATGGCCCTCACAATAATGGCCTTCTCCCGCAGGGAGTAGTTCAACTTCCTCTTCCTCTCTGACATCTCTCAAAAACACTCTCCAAAAAACACACCGACACGACACAAACCTACAAACAGCAACAGACAACGGAACAAAAGCACCTTGCTTCAGGGGGGGAAACAAATGGATGTACTTTTGCAATGGAAGGGCGTATGTCTGGGCCTATTTATGGAAGTGGGGTGTATTTCCGCGCCAACTGTGATAAGCAAAATTATTGTGTATAACAAAATTACTTATAATACCAAGCAGCTCCTCTGAAAACAAAATATATATGAATATATACTGTGCAATTGAATAGAAATGTGGAAGAGGGCGCTAGTGAGATAAATCACCTAATGTGAATGCTTCCTAGCAATTGAGACACCCTCACTAGGAGGATCCCAAATGGCAGGATGATACTAATAAATTAAACACTCAAATATATAAGAAACCAACATTCACCAAATCTCTCCCAAGAGATGTCCGGTGGGTGCACAATTACAATAAATATAAATCCATGAGATAATGATATGCAACATTTATGCCCTGGGCGTATCTCACTAAGTACGCCGGGCCTAGTTCCTATCTCACTGATTACGCCGGCCGAGTTCTGAGCATGCGCAGAGAGGCTCTGACCATAGTCGGCGTCATGCGCATGTGCAGTCTGGCCGGCCCTTCATTTGCATGGGGTCACGGCTCATTTCAATGGAACACGCCCACGTCCTTCCCACTTTCAATTACGCCGGCTTGCGCCTCGGAATTTACGTCGCGCCGGTGCAAATTTGGTCGCAAATACTATGAGGATACGGTACTTGCCTCTCTAAGTTGAGCCGGCGTAACGGAAAGGAGATGTGCTACACCGGTGTATATATACGCCGATGTACATGGATCTGCCCCTAGATGTTTAACTTATAGGAAACTGTTTATTTTTCATGTTGGCCCTTTTTTTTTTATATAAGTTTTTGTAGGTGCACAGTGCTTATAATTATTGACATGTTTTGTGCAATAACAAGCCAGAGATTAAATGACTCCACTTATTGGGTTCCTCAAGCTTACTGTAAAGTGTCAAAAGCAATTATTTTTGTGTGCTAAACAAGTGGCACATCAAATAGTTTTCTCCAACAAGCTAAAGATTTATAGCTCATCTTCTCCCTTTTGTGACACACAATGTATCTTTTTACTGGCCATTTATTAAGTTTTCAGTATTAATTTCCCTATGATCATTATTTCTCATTTGTGCTCCAGATTCTGAAGCACCATCTCAGATAATACCGCATGACACACTGTGCAGTTTGAGTTGAAGATTCAGAAACTCTGACCTATTAAGTTTTGTGACTGGAGCCCACTTATAAGAATGACAATAATCCTTGTGTCCTGGTATAATAGCTCTACATTTTATTTTTTTGCACGTAGAATCTTTAGACCTAGATTTTCCATAAATAAAATGTCTAATTATGTTAATTACGATGAAATCTTGGTATGAGGTAATTTGTTGCACATAATTTACACATAAATATGAAATTGAATGGACAGAGTTCTAAATATTTAAAGACAGTCTGTAGGGATAGACAAGCTTCAGCTTGTAAGGTGTTGATCTGCAACAAGTACACAGAACAAAAGTTTACAACATTTTAGGCTGGATTCACACTAGTGCGAATTGGATGCAATTTTCCAATTCGCACAGCAGGGGATTGTGACCGCCTCTCTATGGAGCCAGTTCACAAATCTCCGCAGCGGCTCCAATGCCATTTGCACAGGAGCCCTGTGTGTCTTTTGGTCCATTTAAGGAACGAATTCAGCCAAAGATTCGGGCTTAAATCTGACCTGAAACAGTGAACGAGGATGCACCAGACTCATACTGTTAGCCACTGCGTGCTAGGCATGTGCAAAAGGGAAAAATGTGTTTTGTTTCATTTTAATTCGTTATTTAATTAATTTCGTTAAGTTAGATTCGTTACATGTGTTAAATTCGTTTTCGGAATTTGTTCGTTTTCGACCAAATTTCGAAAAATCCGGTCGAATTCGAAAATATTTTGACCGTTTTCGGAATTCGTTCGTTTTCGACCGAATTTCGAAAAATCCGGTTGAATTCGAAAATATTGTGACCGGATTCGAAAATAAATAGTCTCTTTTCGAATAGAATTTGTTTTCAAATTCGATTCGAAAATATTTTTTTTTTTCGAATTCCGATCAAATTTTTTTCTTTTTGAATTCCGATCGAATTTCGTCCGCGGGTTTTCGATTCGGAATCGAAAACGTTCGTTCGGATTCGGTAAATTCATTAATATTGCAAATTGGGTTAATTGGTATGCATCCGAATGTCAGAATAATGAAAAATTTGTCCGAATTTCGATTCGGAACGAAACGAAATGCACATGCCTACTCCGTGCTTATATGTGAACCCAGCCTCAAACTTCATTGGCTGCTGTATGCATATTTCAGGCCAGCAATGGCCCTAGAGCCTGTATTTTCACAAATCACGTTTACAATTCTGTCATGTCAAGTTCCCTGTTATGTCTGAGGCCCCATACACACGAGAGGATTTATCCGCAGATACGGTCCAGCGGACCGTATCCGCGGATAAATCCTCTCGAGGATTTCAGAAGATTTCTATGCGATGGCGTGTACACACCATCGCATTGAAATCCGCGCTGAAATCCTCTGCCGATGACGTGTCGCGCCGTCGCCGCTATTATGACGCGGCGACGGGCGCGACGCTGTCATATAAGGAATTCCACGCATGCGTCAAATCATTACGACGCGTGCGGGGAATCCCTTTAGACGGATGGATCCGGTAAGTCTGTACAGACGAGCGGATCCATCCGTTGGAATGGATTCCAGCAGATGGATTTGTTGAGCATGTCAGCAAATATCCATCTGCTGGAAATCCATCCCAGGGGAGATTTATCTGCGGATAAATATCCGACGGAGTGTACACACCATAGGATCTATCCGCAGAAACCCATTTGATGGGATTTATCTGCGGATAGATTCTATGGTGTGTATGGGGCCTCAGTTGTCTTATTGATATTTTTACAGACAGGCATCAGTTGTGTTTGAAACCCCTATAAAACAAGCCCCAGTAGAAAAAATTCAAATAAACTTTCAATGTGTATACTTCTAAAAAGACGCTTCTCTTTCTTAAATAGCCCCATACTGAGATGTTCTAAATATGACTATGAGTATGAGTAAAACAAATTATTACTACTGTTCATTCACTTATGTTTCTTTTTTTATTATTAACATTTTAATAATTTATACAGCCCGTATTTTAAGATGAAAGATTTTAGTGGCTCTGTAACACAGTCAGATACTTAATGGGTACTAACTATCATACTATATATCTTTGGGATAATAAAGTAAGATGAAAAATCTTTTTTTCATTTAAAGCACAGATTATAATAATAATAGCTTGTTTCCCCACAAACACTGAACAGCGCAGTTACAAATAAATAAAAGGATCTCTATCAAACTATATCAACAGGATGTAAAACTAACCCAGATGCCTTGTACACACGACCAGCTTTCCCGTCTGGAAAACTGCCATGACAGCTTTTGGCCAGGAAAGCTAGCCATGTGTATGCTCCATGGCAGTTTTCCTGATAGGAAAACAGCTGGGAATGCGGTGGAGCATACACACAGCTGGGTTTCCCAGCCAAAGCTCTCATGGAGCTCAGGAAAACCGTCCGTGTGTATAGGGAAAAAGCTGCAGAGTCGGTTCTCGGCTTTCCCCTCTGGTTTCCTGGCGGTAAAAAGTCTGCCGGGAAACCTGTACCTGTTTATGGGGCATAAGCTCCTAACCTATGCTTTTTTTTTTTTTTATGTTTGACTATTTTAAATGTTTCCTGTGGTTTTATACCAAAAATTTGTATTTTCAAAAAGAAGTTCTGTTGTAATTGATCTAAAACTCTGGATTTCCCATTTATCTTGGCTTTCAAACGTATGAGGCATATTAATAAAACAGTGATGTACATGGGAACAATGGGCAGGTGTTCTGCCAGATTTATCATAAAAGTTGTGGACTGAAGTCCTTACTATTTGTTTGGCCATTGTTATCTCATCTCAAGATAAGATCATTTAAATGAGTGATTTCCATCAAACCTTCTACAAACCTCTAATGCCGCGTACACACGGTCGTTTTTTGTGATTAAAAAAAAACGTAATTTTTTAGCATGATAAAAAACGAAGTTTGAAAAACTTTATTTTAAAAAACGATGTTGCCTACACACCATCTTTTTTTCAAAATGCTCTAGCAAAGCGCGGTTACGTTCAGCACGTACGGCGGCACTCTGTTCCATTCAAGCTCATAACTTGCTTCTGAACATGCGCGGGTTTAAAAACGTTGTTTTAAACTACCCACGGTCATTTTTTATGACACAAAAAATGACGTTTTTGAAAAACGACAGAAAAAATTGAAGCATGCTCGAAACTTTTTTTGGACGTTTTTCAGAAGACATAAAACAACGTTTTCCCCACACACGGTCATTTTAAATGACGTTTTTAAAAATGTCGTTTTTTTTCATCACAAAAAAACGACCGTGTGTACGCGGCATTCGTTTTTTTCAAAATGGGGAAGAGAGATAACTCATTATGCCATATATGTAATACAGAAGGTTTATTTATACATATAGGGCCAGATTCACAAAAGGGATACGCAGGCGTATCCGCTGATACGCCGTCGTATCCCTGTTTCTATCTATGCGGCTGATTCATAGAATCAATTACGCATAGATATCCCTAAGACCCGACATGTGTAATTGTTTTACCGCGGCCGCCGCTGGGGGCATTTCTCGTCGTAATCCAGCGTCGGGTATGCAAATTAGCACTTACGGAGATCCACAAAGCCTTTTCCCTTCGTTAAGTCGCCGTAAGTGTTAGTTTGCCGTCGCAAAGATAGGGTACCTTTTACAAAGTGTAAAGTTAGTACACCATGTAAAAGTGTACCCGTCTTTCCCGCGTCGCTGTCAAATTTTTTTTTACATTTTTTTTTCCCGGCGCAACTCTTTTTTTCCCGACGCAACTTTTTTTACCCGTCGCGATTCACAAAACCTCGGCGCATCGTAACTTTGCGCAAAGCACGTCGGGAAAATAGCGTCGGGAGCATGCGCAGTACGTCCGGCGCGGGAGCGTGCCTAATTTAAATGGGACTCGCCTCATTTGAATTGGCCCGCCTTGCGCCGGACTGATTTAGGATACACCGCCGCAAATTTCCAGGTAAGTGCTTTGTGGATCGGGCACTAACTTGTGTAATTTGCGGCGGTGTAACTTAAATCAGAAAAGTTACGTTGCGCCCGCTGGCTGTGAATCTGGCCCATAGTTTGGTAGTGTGGCACTTTTGGTCTCAGGTTACAACCTTTATAACAGACAGTTTTGACCTGCCCAATATACCGGTATGCAACCCAGATGCTTGCTGGGTCTGATAGATAATGAAGAATTGGATGCTGGCACAACATTATTTTTACGTATACTATACTTCTACACCAGGAAGGTGATTGCAATCCAGTGGATCTGCTCTGATCGGGTTGGTATTAAGGCTTGGGAAAAAAATGATTCAGACCTACCTTTATATAGAATGACCTATAAGGCTTGTGGTTCACAAGAGACCCTGCCAGGAGAGTTAAGCATAGTGAAAGGGGTCACATGTCCAGCAGTTAACTCTTAGGTAGATGGGAAATAGATGATTCCTGATTTTACTAATACTTTGATTTATTGTTAACCGGGCTTACTAGACTGGGGACGTGTAATGCGGGGATCTCTTGCCTTCCGCTTCTTGTGATAAATTCAATACACTCCACAGTTTTTTTTTTTTATTCTACTGTATAGTTATTGTTTTCCTTGTATTGTGTTTTATACTTAGATGGATGCCAGACAACTAAGAATGCTATAGAGCTCTCAGGTATGGAAAAAATAGGAGGGTTACCTGGTTATATTCTATCATACATATAGGGGTTCTGCGCGAACCAACACAGTGATAAAAAGGTAAATAATCTAGACATATAAATATATAAATATAGTGAATGTGAACAAAAAGTAGAAAGTGGGATAGTGAGTGCTCACACTTTCCAAAATCAAATATGTGTAAGTGTAACCTCAAAAAGAATGAAATAATTAAATATATTAATTATATTAATTAAGTGGTTAAATAATTGAGCAAACAGTCCAAAAAAGTTGAGGTGATCAAAAAATATATAAATTTTCCCTGTACTGGAGCTGTATTAGGAAGTGGCCAAGGAGACGTTCCAGCTGATACCAACAAGAGAGAAGATCTCTATGGTGATTCAATATCTATTGGATGCACATTTATTTATGGTTTGAGGTAAGAGTTCTGGGAGCCTGGTGAGGGAGTGAACTATACATCTGTCAACAACCTGCTTAGTGGATATTCAGCTACACTGCGACCACCATTTGACAGCTTGGCACACCATTATTGGGACACTCTTTACTCACTTTTTTCACCTCATTTTTCATATTCCATATTTTCTATTTTTATATATTTTTTGATCACCTCAACTTTTTTGGACTGTTTGCTCAATTATTTAACCACTTAATTAATATAATTAATATATTTAATTATTTCATTCTTTTTGAGGTTACACTTACACATATTTGATTTTGGAAAGTGTGAGCACTCACTATCCCACTTTCTACTTTTTGTTCACATTCACTATATTTATATATTTATATGTCTAGATTATTTACCTTTTTATCACTGTGTTGGTTCGCGCAGAACCCCTATATGTATGATTTCTGATTTGTGTATTGTAAACACTATTAGGTTTTGCAGCACCGTATCTGTTTTGGGTTATTACTGTTTAGGAGTCTACAGTAGCGCGGAGGCTCTTTCTTGATTTTACCTGGTTATATACATACCAGGAAAAGGTTACTTTAGGCAACAACAAATAGATCAAAAACTGAATTTAATCAATATTGAAGAATTTATTCCATATTCACATTAAATATTGGTATCAAAAAGTGAACAAGAAAAGTACAGCTTGGTAAAAATGTTGGTGCCCAATCAGGCAATGAATTGAATACCATGGACGGACAGGACAAACATATAACATATAACATATGACATATAAACATATAACAATACATAAAACACTGTAGGGAGTCCGGACGTGTTGTTTTAACCCATTGATATCAAATTCAGTAAATTTTAATTAATAAGATGGGATCAGAATGTGTCCCCTTATTCTGCCAATTAATATGTGGCTAACAATAGGTTAATACAAATGGTGGGGGGGGAGGCACTGGAGCACTGGAAAGGTCCTGTTAAACTGTTGAGTGGACCTTGTCATGTAAACACTTGAGAAGGTATGGTCATAAGCATGATGGAAAAAAACTTGTCATACTTTACCGACTCCTTAACACGGAACTCGGGTCAGTGTAGTCTGCAGGTTGGATGTCTGCAGATTTCCAAGTGTTGGTCACACTCTGTCACACGATTAGTGACAGGGAGAAAGAAGTTTTAATGCTTGGTATATTCGTGTCTGATAAATTCAGCTGGTTGACGTTCCGCTTCGCTCAGGTGTCTCCTACTCCCATGATGCGGCCAGAGCATGCGTACGCTTAGGTCCTCCCCTCACAACGCTAACCAACTCAAACAGCATCATAGGACAGGACAGTGTTGTGACATCAGAGAACTCTCAGGTATATGTAGACCTAAGCCTGGTACACACTGGTCGAATGTCGAGACTCTTGGACTGTTAGTACAGTGTCTCAGACCGAAGTTGTCAGGTTTTTTTTCATCCAACCTGCTGGGTTGAATGAACCAAAAAAAATATTAGTGTATCAGGCTTTAATCTGGCTGTGTGATGCTGTACTTCTGCATAACTTGCCAACACATTCCAGTGATTTGATTGTGTAATGTGTCTCAATAAGCTCTGTAACACATGGAATGCATCTATACATTAAGAATAATAATTATAAATTATAAATGGCATATAAAATCTCTTTAAAAAAAAAAAAAAAAAAAAAAAAAAAAACAGTAAATGACATTTACCACACATTCACTACTGGTGTGTCTGCCCAGTGCATGTATTTACATTCACAGCATAGTAAAGGGATCTTTTTTTTATTATAGGCACAACTTTTTTAAATTAAACAGGTATACATGAGAGTTTATGTAAGGCATGGTTTAATAATCTACACATACAGTGAAAATCCTCTCAAGAATTATTTGAAATTTCTGTGACTTTGAAAACATTTTGACTGAAATTCTGCAGTCAAATGGGGACTTGCCGAAACTATACTTTCACTGCATATTGCATACGATTATGATGTTGGGTATGAGCTAGCTGTGCACAAAAATGTTAAAGGGTAACTCCACTTTCGTGGGGGGAAAAAATAGCAAATAAAAAAAAAATGATATAGCACATATGATTGCGACACTTTGTAATTCAAGATTTTCCTAGCTTGTGACGGAAAATATTAATTATATGAAGACAGGAGGCGAATATCTTATGCATTATCTTTCTTTAATAATGCCCATAGCAGAAATTAAATTTTTAGTGAATTTTTAACAAGAAAAAAAACTTTTTAAGAACAAACTACAAGTCCCAGCAGCCCTCTGGATACGACTGCCAATCACGTGGTAGGTCTGCAGGTATATAAAGGGCTGTCTGTTTGAACTCCTCCTCTTTCTTGGAGTGAACCGGTATGAAACTAGAACAGGAACTCAGCTCGGACCAGGCTTCTGACCACCGATGAACCGGATCCGGCGGGTCAAACAGGTAGACATCCCAACGGGGATAACAGTGGAAACAATTCCGCAAAGATTCTCAGCCTCTGGCTTGCGAGATGCGTTCCTCAATAACCTGGAACAAGAGAAAATAAACCGTGACAGGGTTGGGTCGGGTGGGAAGATATTCGCCTCCTGTCTTCATATAATTAATATTTTCCGTCACAAGCTAGGAAAATCTTGAATTATACATCAGACAGGAGGCTCATATCTTATGCAAGTTCAAAGCTCTACATATAAACTAATATAAATAATGACCACAGCAAATAACAACTCATAATACAATCACAGAACCGACATAGATATGTGTTCCTCCGGTCTAAAGTAGAAGTGGCGGAAGGTGGTCTCCGACAACCAGTCTGCCGCCATCAGTAGATCCGAAAGCGAGCCTCCAGAGGTGACTATCTTGGTAGCCATCGCACCCCTGGAGGAATGGGCACCAAACAGGGAAACGTCAATCCCTGCCAAGTCCAAGGTGGACCTTACCCACCTGGCTAACGTAGCCGAAGAAACTGGGAGATGAGGGCGAACATAGGAGATGAGGAGCTGGGAGAATTGTGAAGACCGCAGCAGAGCCGTCTGTGACTCATAAGTCTGTAGACAGCGAACAACGCATAAACGTGGATGTGCGGGAAAACACGGGTAGAAAACCGATTGGATTCCCGTTTTCGTCCTACGAACGACTGAGAATTTAACTCCTTGTGGCGAAAATTGATGCCTAGAGATGTCTAAGGCCTTGACGTCAGAAACGCGCTTGATGGAGATCAGGCATAGGAGAACTGTGAGCTTAAAAGACAGTATTTTTAGCGGGAGAGCGTCATTGTCTGCCCATTCTGCGATAATGTTTAACACCTTAGCTACGTCCCAAGTGTTCTGATACTTGGGACGAGGGGGACGTTTGAATTTGACGCCTCTTAACAGGCGGCATACCAACGGGTGTTTACCAACGGGAAGGGAGTCTACAGGAGAGTGGTAAGCCGAAATCGCAGAGCGATACACGTTAATGGAGCTATAGGACTTCCCGGATTCAAAAGAATCTGCCAGGTAGTTGGCTACTACCGAAATAGGCGCCTGAACGGGATCAATCAGTCGTTGATCACACCAACGTACCCAGATTCGCCAGGCCGATCGGTATGCCGATCTAGTCCCAGGGGCCCAGGCCAGGGCGAGGAGGTCCCTAGCTGTTCGTGAAAGGTCGCTATCTGCGTCCGACACCCCGAGACCAACCATGCGAGGAGATGTAGGTTGTGATCCACAATCAGGGGATGGAGACCCCTGCTCGGGTTGGATAGGAGATGAGGGGAGTGAGGAAGAAGCCTGGGGAAGTCCACAGTCATCCCCAGCAGGGTGGGGAACCACGGTTGTGTCGGCCACCACGGAGTGATCAACACGACTATGGCTCTCAGATTCGCTATGTGTAAGAGAACCCTGAGGAGGGCGTCTATCGCCTGGGCCTCTGGGTCCGGCCTCCAGCTGTAAAACAGTGGAAGCTGGTGATTGAGGCGGGAGGCGAACAGGTCCATAGAGAATGGACCCCACAGGCGGGCTAGGGAGAGGAATACCGATCGGTCCAGTCGCCAATCGCTGGAATCGGTGAGGTAGCGAGAATTCCAGTCCGCTATCAAGTTTGATGCGCCTGGAATGTATTCCGCCACGGGAACGATGTTGCGTTCCAGGCAGAAGTGCCAAAAGTCCCTCGCTAGATCCGCTAGGGCTCTGGATCTGGAGCCCCCCAAGCGGTTGACATATTGGACCGCGGTTACATTGTCCATGCGTAATAACACACAGCAGTTGGACATGTTCGGAAGAAGACTCCTGATGGCAAAGAAGGCCGTCAGGAGTTCCAAGGTATTGATGTGGAGCAGAGACTCCTCTGCGGACCAGGTCCCTCCTGTGGACGTGAGCCCGCACCGAGCACCCCAGCCGTGACGGCTCGCGTCCGACTCTATGATATAATCCGGATTGGAACTGAAAATGGTTTTGCCGTTCCATTGGACGGCATGACGTAACCACCAACGTAGTTCCTCCACTGCTTCCGCATCCAGCGGTACTTCGTCTGCATAGCGAAGTCCCTGGCGCAGATGAAGAGCCTTGAGCCTCTGAAGGGCTCGATAGTGGAGAGGTGCTGGAAAGATGGCCTGGATAGAGGCCGATAAGAGTCCTACTAAACGCGCCAAACCGCGTAAGGATACTCGTTTGTTCAACACGGTCCGAATCTCCTTGCGGATGGTAGCCAATTTGGTCTTGGGTAAGCGGAGGACAGTTCGCTTGGTGTCTATCAAGAATTCCATCTCTTGGGACGGAACCAGGATAGACTTTTCGTGATTTATGACGAACCCCAGCTCCTGGAGCAAATTGACAGTCCAGGAGGCATGGGTGTTTGCCTGGTGACTGGAACGAGCCATAATGAGCAGGTCGTCTAGATAGATGATCAGTCTTATACCTCTGCTCCGCAACACTGCCACTACCGGCTTCAGAAACTTGGTGAAGCACCATGGGGCGGACGAGAGACCGAAGGGAAGGCAAGTGAATTGCCACATTCTGCCCCTCCAAAGGAAGCGAAGGAGATGTTGGGAGGTTGGGTGAATGGGGACCGTAAGGTAGGCGTCCTTCAGGTCCACCTTCACCAACCAGTCCCCGGGTCGTAAGAGATCCCGCAGGCAATGGATCCCTTCCATTTTGAAATGCCGGTAAACGACATGTTGATTGAGGGTCCTTAGATTTATGACGGGGCGGTATCCGCCATCCTTTTTTCTGACCAGGAAGAGGTTGCTGAGGAACCCCGGTGAGAGAGGGTCCACCTCTACCACAGCCTGTTTGGCCAGAAGGACCTGCAGCTCCTGGTCTATGAGTGTAGAATTCAGATTTGAGAATCGGATGGGATACGGAACCGTAGGATGAGTCTGATGCATCCTCATAGGAATCCGGTTTGGACCGTCTAGCGGACCGTTGCCCCGTTGCCCCTGCAATTGCTGCTCCCCGAGGCTCAGGGGTCGGTGGGAGTCTGGGAGGATAGTGGGTCGGCAGACCGTGGAAGGTAGTATATATAGGTGAATAGGAATGGTAGCGCTGCCTAAATGTACGCCTGCATCTGTGTAGCCCTGGAGGTGGTTTACCTAGGCCAGGGGCAACTATGAAGTAGCCCTGATGTGGATGCAGTGGTCCCAGCTGGGCTGGATGGGAACTGAGCTGGTGAGAATCCCAAAGTCCCACAGGGACTAAAGAGCAGAGGCTCTGAGGCTGTCAGCTACACTTAAAGTGCTCTGTGAATAATATACCTAATGCTGGATGCCAGCAAAAATATGCAGAGGGTGTGCTGCTAGACAGTGAGATGCCTGAAGGTACCAAAGTGCGCCTAAGTGTCAAATGAGAGGCGCTGCCTCTATGTAGCAACCACCACAATAGGCAGATACCAAAATGTAAAATTCCAGAGTTACAGCGGATGCCTGTAGAGGAAACAATGATGTAAAACAAGTGTCTGGTTCCAATGTATGCAAACGAAAAATATACCAGATTGCAAATGAATATTAACCAAAAAACATTAGTAGTATGGATATCACAGTGAGTGACAACAAGGTATGTACCAGATGCAAAAGCCCAGTATCAACAGTCCAGCCTGTGATTGAACCAGGCAAACATACTCAATATTGTCCGTGACCCTAGAAAATGAAGGAAAAACTAATAATGTATGACAACCTGTAGCTATCACATATATAGTCCATACATATCCATTAAACCATTGTATGCATAGGAAGAAGCCCTATGAAGTAATGAAGGAATCTTGGTAATGCAGTTGGAGTCCAATAGGAGAGTATAGATGTGATATAGAGGTGCTCCTACAACACACTGCGGCATGGTCCCGGTGCTCCCCTCAGGATTCCCCACTCACCAGATAGAGATCCCCTCTTGGGGTGGCGTGCATATATTGTGGGGTCCTGTGTCCGTTGCTCCGCTCCAATCCTTCCTCCTTCCTCCAAATAGATATCAGGCTCCCGATGTTCCCAGGGCTCTACTTCCTTGTTTCCTCAAAAGAAAAATCCAAAAGCTCCAATGGTGTGATAAAGTATGAGACCACGTGGTATAGCAAGAAAAATTTGGTATTTATTAATTGATAAATAAAAATATATGTATAACCTGCCGTGGGGCTGGCTGCTGCAGCAGTACAAACAATGCCAATGTCCACACTTTACTCCAATGAAGGAGTGTACCGGTAAGGATAAAAAGTAATGTTAAAATATAAATATTAAAATAACAGATGCAAAAAACAAAAAAGGGGGAGTCCGTGGTCTGCAGAAAGCAGCACTAAAGGCTGCTAGTAGCCAGCGTGTGTCAGCACTGGCTTGTCTGTGAGACCAACGTGTGCTGCCTAGGTGTTTGGTGTGCGCTCCAACCAAACCACCTGACGTAACCCGGAAGGAACTGTGACTCAGACGAGGATTATGCAAGGCAAGCCCAAAATGTTGTGGGTAGATTTAAGGAGAAGGGGTATAATTCTGAAAGCCTGGAAAAATTACAAACTGAAGTCTCACAGAAAGATCGCAAAGACCTTCTTAAGCAGAAAACATCAACAGGCCAAAGCCGGAAGAATTGCTCTTTCATTACAGGCTTCAATTCCCAGTACAAGGAATTTGAAAATATCCTTAAAAAATACTGGCCTATCTTGAAGGAAGATTGTATACTATCAAAAATCCTTCCCAATAAGCCCTCATTCATCTATAGGAAGGCCCCCACCCTCAGGCACCATTTGGTACATAATGTCATCAACCCCCCGAAACAAGTTGAGATATGCCCAGATCTAAAGGAGTTTTACAAATGTCAAAGGTGCCTAGCGTGCAGAGTTGGTAAACCTCAACCCCGGAGAAAAATTGAGTTTAGATCGAGGAATGACCAGAAAGTGTATAAGATCCGAAATCTTATTACATGTAACACCACCCATGTTACGTATGCCATTGAGTGCCCTTGCCACATGCAGTACATAGGTAGAACCACCAGGGAGCTGCGTATTAGGATAAGAGAGCACCTTAATCTCATTAGGAAAGGGTCCTCCAAACATCACCTGTACCGGCACTTTGAGGAGTTCCATCAGAAGGACCCTTCAGGCCTCATATTCTATGGCATAGACAGCATTAAAGACAATTGGAGGGGAGGGAATAAAGAAATAGCCGTTTCGCAAAACGAAACGAGCTGGATTTATCGACTGGGGACATTGGTGCCACATGGCCTCAATGTGGATATAGATCTTAATTGTTTCTTAGCCAACCCCTAACCCCCTGCTGTCTTTTGGGGCACTCACATATGTTATCTCCCAATTAATTCTGTTTACTGCATATTTACTCACTATTCCTATTTATACTCTTTGAATATTTTTTACAGACATTACTGTCGGTAAATCGAGTTTAACACTTATGTTCACTCCCTAAGAGGCTTCACCTTTATTTACACATGACAGTGTTTATTTATCAGTACTAGCTCTTATATAGAGTCATTCACTTATTGCTTTTGCCATTAAGGTGTTTCACCAGCACTCAGTATATGAATATCATGTGCTTTATGCTCTTATGTTTCACATGTTAGTTGTATTATACACAGTATAATTTTTCTTCTAGCTGAGGATATAGAGGCATTATATTACCTCATTCAGCATTATCTTTATGATTTTACAATCACGTGTATAATTATCACTAGGATAAATAATATATTGAGTTCACGCTATGTTTTTGTTCACTATCTAGGATACACTCCAGATGTGGACATATTCACTTATCAGTCATAGATCCAGACTATGAGTATATAGAGATGTATTCTCAGTGCACTGTTAGCACTTATGTACAAACTAACCATTTTTTCTGTCAGTTTATGGGACCTCTGTCATATAACCATGGACAATACTGACCTTATGATCATCCAGAGGGGTGTACATAACTTTGTATACAGGCCATTTCTTTAACTGATCCCCTTACAACACTCTTTGTATATGCCGTATGCATATAACAACATACCAATGACCTCCATAGGTTGGATTTGTCTCCACCCCTAATAGTCTGTTTAAATATTCTGACAGACATTTTCCCCCATATAATAGATGTCACCAGCTGCGTTTTGCTAGTTAATACTGCATAGATTTATTATGTTTTTTTAAAGTTCCCTTTATAAGTATGTATATGGGACACGCCGTGCCGCGGATATATAATTCCCAGGGTATATCTAGCCCTCATTAATCTATCCGACCATTGGCTGTTGCGCGTCAACAGGGCAATATCATTGGACGAGCCCCCAGTGGGTAGGTGGAACGTTGCGGCCCGGCGACTCCCATAAATACCAAGAACTGACGTTACATTGACAAGCCTCAGAAGACGAACTAGATTTCGAAACGTACGTCAGGCTACGTCACGTGCTACGTCACTTCCGGGTTACGTCAGGTGGTTTGGTTGGAGCGCACGCCAAACACCTAGGCAGCACACGTTGGTCTCACAGACAAGCCAGTTATGACACACGCTGGCTACTAGCAGCCTTTAGTGTTGCTTTCTGCAGACCACGGACTCCCCCTTTTTTGTTTTTTGCATCTGTTATTTTATTATTTATATTTTAACATTACTTTTTATCCTTACCTGTACACTCCTTCATTGGAGTAAAGTGTGGACATTGGCATTGTTTGTACTGCTGCAGCAGCCAGCCCCACGGCAGGTTATACATATATTTTTATCAATTAATAAATACCACATTTTTCTTGCTATACCACGTGGTCTCATACTTTATCACACCATTGGAGCTTTTGGATTTTTCTTTTGAGGAAACAAGGAAGTAGAGCCCTGGGAACATCGGGAGCCTGATATCTATTTGGAGGAAGGATTGGAGCGGAGCAAGGGACACAGGACCCCACAATATATGCACGCCACCCCAAGAGGGGATCTCTATCTGGTGAGTGGGGAATCCTGAGGGGAGCACCGGGACCACGCCGCAGTGTGTTGTAGGAGCACCTCTATATCACATCTATACTCTCCTATTGGACTCCAACTGCATTACCAAGATTCCTTCATTACTTCATAGGGCTTCTTCCTATGCATACAATGGTTTAATGGATATGTATGGACTATATATGTGATAGCTACAGGTTGTCATACATTATTAGTTTTTCCTTCATATTCTAGGGTCACGGACAATATTGAGTATGTTTGCCTGGTTCAATCACAGGCTGGACTGTTGATACTGGGCTTTTGCATCTGGTACATACCTTGTTGTCACTCACTGTGATATCCATACTACTAATGTTTTTTGGTTAATATTAATTTGCAATCTGGTATATTTTTCGTTTGCATACATTGGAACCAGACACTTGTTTTACATCATTGTTTCCTCTACAGGCATCCGCTGTAACTCTGGAATTTTACATTTTGGTATCTGCCTATTGTGGTGGTTGCTACATAGAGGCAGCGCCTCTCATTTGACACTTAGGCGCACTTTGGTACCTTCAGGCATCTCACTGTCTAGCAGCACACCCTCTGCATATTTTTGCTGGCATCCAGCATTAGGTATATTATTCACAGAGCACTTTAAGTGTAGCTGACAGCCTCAGAGCCTCTGCTCTTTAGTCCCTGTGGGACTTTGGGATTCTCACCAGCTCAGTTCCCATCCAGCCCAGCTGGGACCACTGCATCCACATCAGGGCTACTTCATAGTTGCCCCTGGCCTAGGTAAACCACCTCCAGGGCTACACAGATGCAGGCGTACATTTAGGCAGCGCTACCATTCCTATTCACCTATATATACTATCTTATCCTGTCCCCTAGGGGATAGTTTTTTAGGAAGGCAGCAGCCTTAGACCTCTGTTATCCTAGCGCAGGTTTCTTTACACTTAAGACCATGGAAGGTGCTGCCTGAGGCACATTATTTACTTCCCCTGCCGGGGAGTCGAGCATCGTGGTGACAGTTTTGCGTTTCTGAGACGCTTTGCCCTTTTTTGCGGGCGGTTCACCACCGCCTGAGGGACCAGGCATGACAGGCGCAGATTGCTGCGTTATGGGGACTGAAGCCATTGCTGCTTGCACAGATTGGTTTATTAAGTCCTGAATCTGAGCAGCGGTCAGGAATATTGGGCTATTAAGGGAAGGTTCTCCCACAGCCGGGGCATTAGGTGACCCGGGGTTCCTGTCGTCAGCCATGAGGACTACTACAGCAGATTATAAAATATATAAATAGACAATCTGCGCAGTCTGACACTGACAGCCACTAGCTGGCAATCAGCAGTGCTATGATCAAAGCCAAAGTAGTTAAAACAGGCTAAATTGAGGCAGAATTGATAGGTACTCTGCGGGGGTTAAAGGCTAATCTAGGGAGATAGATCACTAAGATCTATACAGAGCGCTCCTACCCGTACAGCCGCACGCTCACACTGGCGTAGCGGCGATGGGGAGCGACTTCCTAGCTCCTGGGAGCATAATCTCGCGAGATTACGTCTCCCGAGCTGTGATTGGAGGACGCGGGGCCTTCAGGACACGCCCGCACCAAGCGCGCCGCCGATTCGATAGAGACGCTAGCGCGATTGGTGGAGGCAGGCCCGCACCGCCACGCCCCAACAGAGACGCGACGCTAGCGCGATTGGTGGAGACAGGCCGCACCGCCACGCCCACCTCAGAGACGAGACGCTCTGAGGAGAGGGCGCGCGGTGCCCGGAGAAGGAGAAGGAAGGTAGGAAAAAGGCGCCAAAATGGTTAAATGGCACCGTCCTACACTTAGTCAGGAAAACTGCGCAGAGTGTTGTAGAGCGCATCGGGACGGGTTGCGCCTCGGCCAGAGCCCGACCAGGATGGCGGGGAAAAAATTCCAAGCACAGGGGGCAAATAAATGAAAAAACTAAGTAACGTTTTTTTAAAAAATAAGCACAATAAATAATTCAGCACAATAAATGTACACAGTAAATGTACACAGTAGTGGGGAATGTCAGCGGGGGAAAAACCCCAGCAGGAACAAATCCCCAGCACAACAGAACAATCAATAATAAAGTATAAGAAGACTTATCTGATTTCTTGCTTATGAGCAGAAAGAAAGAGGAGGAGTTCAAACAGACAGCCCTTTATATACCTGCAGACCTACCACGTGATTGGCAGTCGTATCCAGAGGCTGCTGGGACTTGTAGTTTGTTCTTAAAAAGGTTTTTTTCTTGTTAAAAATTCACTAAAAATGTAATTTCTGCTATGGGCATTATTAAAGAAAGATAATGCATAAGATATGAGCCTCCTGTCTGATGTATAATTGAATGTTATTAAAAATTACCTTTCCTTTTCAGTCTGCAGCCAATGTAATTTTCTGAGAATACATTGCAATATGGCTACCTGGAGTTTTCTGTAAACAGAGTGTGGTCTGACCACTCCCCTGAAACATAGGGCCAGACTTACAAAAGAGATACGACGGCGTATCTCCTGATACGCCGTCGTATCTCTGTTTCTAACTATGCGACTGATTCATAGAATCAGTTATGCATAGATAGGCAGAAGATCCGACAGTTGTAATGGACTTACACTGTCGGATCTTAGGATGCAGTACCGTGGCCGCCGCTGGGGGGAGTTTGCGTCGTAAACCAGCGTTGGGTATGCAAATTAGGAGTTACGGCGATCCACAAAGCTTTTTCCCATCGTTACGTCGTCGCGAGTGTTAGATTTCCGTCGCAAAGATAGTGCACCTTTAACATGGTGTAAAAGTACTCCACCATGTTAAAGTATGCCTGTCTTTCCCGGGTCATTTTGAATTATTTTTACATTTTTTAATTTTCCCGGCGTAACTCTTTTTTCACGTCGCGATTCACAAAACGTTGGCGCGTCGTAATTTCGCGCAAAGCACGTCGGGAAATTTGCAACGGGAGCATGCGCAGTACGTCCGGCGCGGGAGCGCTCCTAATTTAAATGGTACCCGCCCCATTTGAATTGGGCCGCCTTGCGCTGGACCTGTTTACGATACACCGCCGCAAATTTCCAGTTAAGTGCTTTGTGGATTGGGCACTAAATTGGAAAAATTGCGGCGGTGTAACATAAACCGGTTACGTAAAATTGCGCCCGCTCTACGTAAATCTGGCCCATAATTTCCTTCTTGTGTGATTGGCTCACCAATTTTCCCAGAAGGCTGCCTAAGATACAAGTCAAATTTCAGGCATCCCTTGCACCAAAAATGTAATTTGAGATATACTTTCAATAGGAACACGTCTAAAGGGATGCAGACCAAGCAGATTTCCTCATTGGTGCCTGTTAAGACCTGCAGTGGTTATGGTACTGCGGCCTTCTTTCCGTCCCTCAATCGCCGAGCATAGGGGATTATCGCTACCATAGGAGGTAGAGGAATAGTGGAGATGAATGCAGTTTCCAAGATGATTCTTCCGAATTGTTATAATCTTCCCCCCCCAAACATGAGCCAAGACTTCATGAAGGGTGTCCAGATATAGAATAGCTTTATTGAGACTGGAGGTTACTTATATACAGCAAAAGGAATACTTGACGTAATCAGATGAACAATGATAATCTCCTCACACATCATCATACAATGGTTTTACTAATGAGCCCCCCCCTACAATAGAATAGACCTCTTAGGAGACAGACGTCCTGTCTCCGATGTAATCCACATATGTTAATTACTGGTCATTTACCCAGACGAGGTGAGATCTTCTCACCTGCTAAACTATAGAAATTCACACAATGAACGCTTCTTGAGAGACAGACCAAAGTTCATTTACATGACACTGCAGATGATATTATCACAGCAAGCTCTGCCTGGGAGATATTGAAATCAGTTAAGGAATAAACCAATTATCTCCAGGCAGAGAGCACCCCAAGTTTCCCAAAAGTTGGAACACCCCTTTCCACACAAGGTATCCTCACAATTACATATGCCCTGATAGCTCCGATCTGGGGGACCAACATATCCAAATTTCACCCAGATCGGTCCAGGGGTTCTTAAAAAACAAACAGAACCTATGAGAAAATCCAGAATAAAGTCTATTTTCTTCACAATACTCCCCCTTAGTTCCATGGGTCGGCATACCCGCCTAGACCCTGCCGGGTTGGCTAGGGGATGTCCGGGTCAAAATTATACTTCCAAGTCGGTTTGGCGGGAAAGCCCATCCGCATTGCCGTTCTGCTTGCCCGGGCGGTATTGCAGTGTAAAATTGTAGGGCTGCAATGCTAAACTCCAGCGCAGCAATCGGGGATTGTCTCCAGGGACTTGGTTGAGCCAGATGAGGTAGTTATGGTCAGTGGGTAAGCTAAAGGCATGGCCATAAAGGTACGGTTGGAGCTTCTTTAAGGCCCATACTAGAGCCAGGCATTCTTTTTCCATGCCGTCTTAAGTCCCTGGAACGCCGTTGCACACTCCAAGAACCAGGCTACCTGCTTGGGTAGGGCCCTTTTGGTCAGGTCGGTGAGGGGTTTCGCTAGGGTGCTATACCCTGGGACAAACTTCCTATAATACCCGGCGGTGCCTAGGGATGCCAATACCTGCGTCTTGGTGCAGAGCTGGGGCCAATTAGCTATGACCTCTACTTTTGCGGGTTCAGGGGGCTGTTTCCCAGACCCTACTCTAGGCCCTAGGTATTGAACCTCTGCCATGGCCCCATGGCAGTTCTCGGATTTCAGGGTGAGATTTAGTTTCTCCCCAACCCAACTTGCTCTAGGTTACCTTGGTTAGCTGCCAGCAGGTCGGGTAAGGGGAGTCCTTCACTAGCGTCAGTGGACGGGGCACCGATAGCGGCCACGTCCTCGGAGCGCTCGAAGTACGGTTTCAACATGTTCACATGAAAGGCTCGTCTGATCCTTTCATCCAAACATTTGGCCACAATATAGGTGGTGTCGCTAATTCGTTCCACCACTTTAAATAGCCCCTGCCACGATGCCTGTAGCTTGTCCTTTTTGGATGGTCTGAGGGCTAATACTTTTTGCCCTATTTCCAGGTTCCTATCTCTTGCTCCCCGGTCATACCATTGTTTCTGGGCTGCCTGTAGGCTCTCCCGAACTGATTCGGTCAGTGCCCGCAGGCGGTCCCGGAACTCCAGCACGTACGGCAAAACCGGGATCCCTTCCTCTCCTGTGTTGCCCTCCCAGTGCTCCCGTATGAGGTCCAGGGGTCCCCGGACTTTTCTCCCGTATAGGAGTTCGAAGGGGGAGAACCCGGTCGACGCCTGGGGCACTTCCCGGTAGGCAAACAGGAGATGGGGTAGAAATTTCTCCCATTGACCGCAGGACTCTGTGAACGCTGTGAGCATCTGCTTAAGCGTGCCGTTGAATCGTTCACCAAGACCGTTGGTCTGGGGGTGGTAGGGGAATTTAAATAACGGTTTCACCCCGCAGTTCTGCCATAACTGTTGAGTGACAGTTGCAGTGAACTGGGTTCCCTGATCTGAGAGTATTTCTCGGGGGAATCCTACTCGAGAAAAGATCCTGACTAGAGCTTCTGCTACTGTCTCCGCCCCAATGTTGGGGAGCGCCACTGCCTCAGGGTACCTGGTGGCATAGTCCACCACCGTGAGGATGTAGCGCCTTCCGGAGGTGCTGGGTTTGTTGAGGGGCCCTATCAGGTCTACTGCCACTCTGGCGAATGGTTCCTCTATTATAGGTAGGGACCGCAACTTGGCCTTGGGGTGGTCCCCACGTTTCCCAATCCTTTGACACGTGTCACATGTCCTGCAGTACGTCTGCAAGTCTTTTGCTATCCCTGGCCAGAAGAACGTCTGGGTAAGGCGATCCTTAGTTTCCTTGATACCCAGATGTCCGGCTAGCGGGATATCATGGCTGAGCTTTAGAAGCTCTGCTCTGTATTTGCGGGGTACAACTAGCTGCCTTTTTATAACTTGGGCTGCCCCACTTCCCACTCCCCCTGTGACCCTATATAGCAGTCCCTTGTCCCAGTGGAAGTCCTCTTGAGCATTACCTTCCTTAGGGGTACCTACGGCCTTCCTGTAACCTGCTAAGGTGGGATCTGACTGCTGGGCTTGGCCAAAGTCTTGTGGAGTGCCCCAGAAGGGGATAGGGTCCGGACATACTACGGGTTTTTCGGTCCCTACCTGTGGTTCCTCGGAGTGCGTCTGTCCAGCTCGGCGGGCTTGCGCCCTGGTAGTCACAGGGCAGGTTCCAGCGGGATCTGGGGTAAGCAGCTGTGAAGTTAGGCACCCCAAATCGTTCCACAGCAATACTTCCGTAGGTAGGCCCGACATAATGCCTACTTCCATCTGCTTGGCTCCGGTGCCCCAATTTAACTGCACTTGGGCTGTGGGTAGTTTGTGGATGGCGCCTCCTGCCACTCTTACTGCAACAGTCCTGTTGGTGCGCGCTTTCGCAGATATGGTGTGAGGCTGCACCAGAGTGAGGGTGGCCCCAGAGTCTCGTAGTGCCTCAGCCTCCTTTCCATCTACTGTGACCCATTGTCTGTGGTGCACCCGGTTGTCCCCCTCGGCTTGTGCTAGGTTCACCTCATGCAGTTTGGTCCATTGCTCAGATTCAGTGCTGTGGTCTTCCAGCAGCTCATGCTGATAGTGATGAGTGGCTGCCCTCGGTGGTGGTGGTGATGGCCGCTCCCAATTGCCTCTGCTCCGCTGAGGGCAATGTATTTTGTAGTGCCCTGGCTGATTGCATTGGTGACATACCAATGGCGGTCTCCGGTTAACATTAGGTGGTGTAGTGGGTGGTACCGCGTTCGGTCGGTGGTGGGTCACAGGACCTGGCGTTGGGGTGCTTGACCCTACCAGAGGGCGGTTTCCACTAGCCTCTCCTTTTCTTCCTTCGTGATACTCGTCTGCCAGCTTGGCCGCTTCCTCGATTGTGGCCGGCTTCCTGTCTCTGACCCAGTCCTTGGTGTCTGCAGGTGTGTGTGGTCAAAAAATTGTTCTAGCAAGAAGAGTTGTAGCACCTCCTCTAGCGTCGCGGCTTGGCAGCCTTGTATCCAGTTTTGGGCCGCCCGATACATCCTAAAAGCCCATTCGGTGTAGGAGTCTCGGCCCCCTTTCCGTAATGCCCGAAACGTTTTCCTGTAAGTCTCTGGGGTCACGGCATACCTGGCTAGCAGAATGTCCTTTACCCTGGCATAGTCGTGTATGGCTGTATCAGGAACTGCTCGGTATGCCTCTGCTGCTCTCCCCGTGAGTTTGCTGTTTAGAATCGCGGCCCATTTCTCCGATTCCAGACCCTCCAAAGCGCATTGACGCTCGAAATCTTGTAGGTATGCGTCAATTTCCATTTCTCCATCCAAAAAACTTTTAAACGCAGCATAGTTAATCTTTCTCCGCTGCCCTCCATTTATAGATCCGGCTAAGGAAGCGGTGTCTCCTTGGTTTACGCTTGCCTGTTGTGCTCTGCGTTCTGCGCTCACCTGCTCCAGGACTTGCGTCACCATCTCCGGTGTGGGATTTGGCCCATATAGGTTTAGCCTCCACATCACCTTCTGTTGGAACTCTGCTTCCTCCTGGCTGACATTCGCCATGCTGCTGGTTTGGTCACCCTCCATTAGTTCTGCTATGAGGGTAGCTCTCTTTTTGTTGCTTGCCACTTGACCTCGGGCTTCCAGCAGATCCTTTAGCGTGGTCCTCTTTAGTCTCTCGTAATGCTGGGCCATTCACCTGCTGTCTTTATGCGTCCCATTCAACCCCGCTGCTTGCCACCAGTTGTTAAGACCTGCAGTGGTTATGGTACTGCGGCCTTCTTTCCGTCCCTCAATCGCCGAGCATAGGGGATTATCGCTACCATAGGAGGTAGAGGAATAGTGGAGATGAATGCAGTTTCCAAGATGATTCTTCCGAATTGTTATCTTCCCCCCCCAAAACATGAGCCAAGACTTCATGAAGGGTGTCCAGATATAGAATAGCTTTATTGAGACTGGAGGTTACTTATATAAAGGCAAAAGGAATACTTGACGTAATCAGATGAACAATGATAATCTCCTCACACATCATCATACAATGGTTTTACTAACGAGCCCCCCCCCCCCTACAATAGACCTCTTAGGAGACAGACGTCCTGTCTCCGATGTAATCCACATGTGTTAATTACTGGTCATTTACCCAGACGAGGTGAGATCTTCTCACCTGCTAAACTATAGAAATTCACACAATGAACGCTTCTTGAGAGACAGACCAAAGTTCATTTACATGACACTGCAGACGATATTATCACAGCAAGCTCTGCCTGGGAGATATTGAAATCAGTTAAGGAATAAACCAATTATCTCCAGGCAGAGAGCACCCCAAGTTTCCCAAAAGTTGGAACACCCCTTTCCACACAAGGTATCCCTACAATTACATATGCCCTGATAGCTCCGATCTGGGGGACCAACATATCCAAATTTCACCCAGATCGGTCCAGGGGTTCTTAAAAAACAAACAGAACCTATGAGAAAATCCAGAATAAAGTCTATTTTCTTCACAGTGCCCTCAGGGGTCAAGTCCTGGGGAAAAACGTGTGGGAACTCCCACCCAAGGTCCATCCCCCTCCAAAAAAAAAAATGATACGCTAATATGCATAATTACTAAACCGCATGTTTCTTGTTTTTTTTCCGATCCACTGTACCTTAGTAATCCTTTATGTTACTGGCTGCTTCCTGTATATGGATTCATCGGGTAGTGTGTGGGTATTCTGTCACTTCCTCGATGCCGCAATGTCTCCTGGGAGCTTTTGTCATTGTTCCCAGGAGACATGGCGGAGGTCTGCCGTGAGATATCACGGGATTTAGAAAGAAGCAAGTTCTTTCTAAACCCCTTGATAACTCGCGGCAGACCTCCGCCATGTCTCCTGGGAACAATGACAAAAGCTCCCAGGAGACATTGCGGCATCAAGGAAGTGACGGAATGCCTACACACTACCTGATGAATTCATATACAGGAAGCGGCCGGTAACATAAAGGATTTCTAAGGTTCGCCTGCCCCTGACAGTGACTCGAGCTGGGCATCGCCGCTTAGTGTAGGATTGGCTCGAGCGGCTCGGCTGCTCTCGGCTGCTCTAGTCCTGCAAAGGGAACTGAGTTCCTGCTGTAAAAAAGTGCAGGAACTCCGTTCCCACGCGTTCCCGCAGGACTTGAGCCCTGAGTGCCCTGTAGCTCACACCTAACTGATAATTATGAAACCACTCCCATTAGAGCTACTCAGAACAGAGGCACAGAGAAACGCAGAGGGATTTCAAAAGGAGGGAATCTGCAATATAGTTTGTTATAATCCTTGCACATATATCAACCAGTGGGGAATGTTTTTTTCTCAACAAAAGTGGAGTTACACTTTAAACTTTGACAGCTATCCTATAAAGCTCTTCATATGGAGAGCACTCAGGAGGCTGATTGAGGCTTGGAGGAGGGGCGTGACCGGATGTAGGTGTAGGTGTGGAGGAGTGCAGAGTGAGAGATGTGAGATGTGGTGAGAAATGTGTGTCTCCCACGAGCCATCCATCTCGAATATGCAGCCTAAATTTCCTGCCTAAACCCCCAGCTTAATCCAGCCAAACGCCGATACTGATATACTGATATACCTGCCTCTGCCTGCTGTGTCCCTGGCCCCCGCCGTGAATTTCTGGGGGTTTCAACGGAGGTTCCCCCTGAGACCTGTGGAGGTTTGGCTGTGGATCTGCCTCCTGGAGCAGACAATTGGAGGACTGCGGTCAGCTGATTGCTGACACGTGACCGGTCCAGCGAATCCTGTCGTGTTTAAGCCGACGGCCAGAGGCACCGGCGTTGGCGGCTACTTAAATCCCCCGCATCCCCCACATCCCTTGAGGCGTCCAGCTCCGACCCGCTGCGCTGACGGCTTGTTGGACCCACGTGATGTTTGTATGACGGAGGGCTGGAGGTAGAGGATACCGCCACCATCAAAGGGCTTGGGGAGAGACTTTGTGCTGTGCAGGGCTGCTGGCCGGAATTGAGGCTTCCGTGTGCTTGCTGCACAACGTGAATGACTGATAGTCTCTTGCTGCCTGCTGCTGCTACTGTTTATTATCTGCACGTTGCCACTCATGATGGATGTTTAAAAAGAAAAACACACACATTGAATTCATGCCAAAAACAGCTGGTGACAGGAGAACGTAAAGAGAACTGAAAAGGTTACGTGAGTAATAGAAATGAATGAAGATTTGCAAAAAAACTTTTTTCTATACTGCATATTGAATACTGAATAATACTTATAGTATTTTGACACACTATATATGCTGGACAGAAACTGAACTTGCTGAAGATCTAATTTACTTGCTATGCGCAGTAGGTAATACAAAATTGTGGTTTCAGTATTTCCCTGGAAAAACACTATATTTGCGCAGAAAGGGCTGGAATAGCTGGAGTAGCCCCCAAATCACTGATTAAAATACTGGAGTGTCGCTTAAGTTATCTGGTGGACCACTGAGGGGGGGGGGGGAGAAAAGGGAAAAAAAAAATTTGTACTCGGAGTACCGCTGGTAAAGCCAGGAGATTACCGGCAAATTACTACTGGCTAAACGGAAGGTCCATTTTTTCCTTTTTTCTCTACCTTCCCTTCCTAGCTGAAATTATTAACATCACCATATTGCTACCTACATTGATATTTATGGACTATAGATAAATGGGAATACTTTGAGCAATACCCTGACTGATTAGTAAATGCTATTTGTCCACGCCTCAGACTGACTGTTTAAAAATTGACTGGCTGTAATCTCCTTTTACTATTCAGAAAAAAGCAGACATGTCAGGCCCACAATCACTACGCTCGGCCAAGGACAAGGAAAAAGATAAAAATGGCCCGGGTAGTGCAGCGGCTAAATTAGAGAAATATGTGCATACAACAGATCATACCCCTGCTAAAGGAGGGCAACTAGTCCAAACCAAAATAACTGACAGGAAAAGCCAAGGACCACCGGCAGGGACTGGTAAAATGGTTATTAATAAGAATTCAGGGCCAGATTCACGTAGAATCGCGGCGGCGTAACTTATCCTAGATAAGTTACACCGCCGCAATTTTTCATCGCAAGTGCCTGATTCACCAAGCACTTGCGATGAAAACTACGCCCGCGGCCTCCGGCGTAAGGCGGGCCAATTTAAATGGGCGTGTGCCATTTAAATTAGGCGCGCGCCGGACCTACCGCGCATGCTCTGTTTCCGAACTCCCGCCGTGCTTTGCGCGCCGTGACGTAATTTTTTTGATTGGCGACGCGCGTAGCGTACTTCCGTATTCCCGGACGGCTTGCGCAAACGACGTTGATTTTTAAATTTCGACGCGGGAACGACGACCATACTTTAGACAGCAATACACTTGCTGACTAAAGTTAAGGCACCAAATTTTTTTATTAACTTTGCGACGGGAAACTTGACTAGCGGCAACGTAGCGAAAAAACGTTGTGGATCAGCCGTAACTCCTAATTTGCATACCCGACGCTGGTTTACAACGCAAACTCCCCCCAGCAGCGGCCGCGGTACTGCATCCTAAGATCCGACAGTGTAAAACAATTACACATGTCGGATCTTAGGGATATCTATGCGTAACTGATTCTATGAATCAGCCGCATAGATAGAAACAGGGATACGACGGCGTATCAGCAGATACGCCTGCGTATCCCTTTTGTGAATCTGGCCCATAGTCACAGTTGATAAAGAGACTGAGACAGATCTAGTGTCAGTCCCCATAGTGGAAGGGGATCCTACATTAAAAGAGGTACTATCGGTGGTCAATGTATGCAAACAGACTCTGGAGGAGTTGTGTGATCAGTTGAAGGGCATTAAAGAAGAACTGGTTCTCATGCGACAGGAGCTTCAAAAGACAAATGAACAGATAACTGAGGCAGAGGGAAGAATATCTCAAATAGAAGATGACCTATACCCAGTAAAGCAAGAGGTTAAAACAATAAAAGAACAGATGACCAAATTTGAGGAAAAGCTGGATGAAATGGAAAATAGGAATCGAAGGGACAATGTGAGACTGGTGGGACTACCGGAAAAATGTGAAGGGACTAATCCAACGCAGTTCCTGGAAAATTGGCTCTCAAAGTTATTCGGAAGAGAAGCTTTTTTGCCACAGTTTTCTATAGAAAGAGCGCATAGAGTCCCTGCTAAACCCCCCCCCCCCCTCCACCAGGAGGGAGACCACGATCAATTTTGACAACATTTTTGAATTTTAAGGACAAAGTAATGCTACTCAGAAAAAGTAGAGAGATGGGGAGTGTTATGTGGGAAGGATCGAAGGTTTCACTATACCCAGACTTTTCACCCCTCCTACAGAAGCGGAGGGCTAGCTTTATTGAAGTTAAACATAGAATGCAAAAGTTTAATTTAACATATGCCTTGCTCTATCCGGCGCGGCTGTGAGTGGCTGCACTAGATAGGATCTTCTTTTTTGAATCTGCAGAGGATGCGATGAGATGGTTGGAGGACAAGAAGGATCAACTATTGCCAAAATGATGGGATATGTAGTCTTAAAGAAGTAGATATAGGGAATTTAAGGAATAATAATAAGCACTTTAGAAGGGATGGTTAATGGGAGACACATATAGTTTAAGGGGTTAGAATGAGAGGGGAGTGTACTACAGTAAGATTGGGAGGGAGGGGGGTGGAGGGAGGGGGGGAGTATGGACGAACTGATCACAAAAAAGGCCCATAGGGATTACCTAGGGGGGAGGAAGGATGGAAAGGGAGGAGGGAGGGAGAGTAGAAAGGGGGGGGACATTCTAATGTGATACACTTTGGGAAACATAAAGATTTGATTACACAGGGGGGAGAATACGTACAAACACAAATGTTACAAATGACACAAATTATGGTAATAGGGAAACTATCACAGATAATATATTTAAAAAGAGCAAGTACAGATGCTACAGAGTACAGAGATGAAGGACACAAGTACACTAAAATAGTAGTAATAGTAAAATGTTAAGTTTGGTGTGATAACACATATAGATAGAAAGGGAATAATGGGTGTACGAGGGGTGGGGGGAGGGAGAGAGGGGAGAGGGAGGGGAGAGGAGGAATCTTCCCCTTTCTTTTTTTTTCCCTTCTCCTTCCCCTCTCTCTCCTTTTTGTTGTTGCTACATGTTTTTGGGGGTCATGGATGGTATTTGGTTGGTCTAATACAGGGGTGGGCAATTATTTTTTCGATGGGGCCACATGAGAAACTAAAAACATTTTGGAGGGCCGGGCCAAAAGGCTAAACTCAATACTGCATAAAATCAATTGTATTTCTTTATAAAAAGCAGTAAATATCATTGTTGGACAACTGGTACGAGTACTTGTTATAGACATGGCACAGGAGGGGGACAGAGGCTGGGGACATGGCACAGGAGGGGGACAGAGGCTGGGGACATGGCACAGGAGGGGGACAGAGGCTGGGGACATGGCACAGGAGGGGGACAGAGGCTGGGGACATGGCACAGGAGGGGGACAGAGGCTGGGGACATGACACAGGAGGGGGACAGAGGCTGGGGACATGACACAGGAGGGGGACAGACGCTGGGGACATGACACAGGAGGGGGACAGACGCTGGGGACATGACACAGGAGGGGGACAGACGCTGGGGACAGGCAGCCACTGTTTAATCAATAACAATTGATTAAACAGTGGCTGCATGTGATGGCACAGTGGCTGCGTGTGATGGCACAGTGGTTGCGTTTGATGGGCACAGTGGCGACAATTGATGGCACAGTGACTGCGTTTGATGGCATGGCACAGTGGCGACAATTGATGGCACAGTGGCTGCGTTTGATGGCATGGCACAGTGGCTGTGTTTGATTGCACAGTGGCTGCGTTTGATGGCATGTCACAGTGGTGACAATTGATGGCACAGTGGCTGCGTTTGATGGCATGGCACAGTGGCGACAATTGATGGCACAGTGGCTGCGTTTGATGGCATGGCACAGTGGCTGTGTTTGATTGCACAGTGGCTGCATTTGATGGCATGTCACAGTGGTGACAATTGATGGCACAGTGGCTGCGTTTGATGGCATGGCACAGTGGCGACAATTGATGGCACAGTGGCTGCGTTTGATGGCATGGCACAGTGGCTGTGTTTGATTGCACAGTGGCTGCGTTTGATGGCATGTCACAGTGGTGACAATTGATGGCACAGTGGCTGCGTTTGATGGCATGGCACAGTGGCGACAATTGATGGCACAGTGGCTGCGTTTGATGGCATGGCACAGTGGCGACAATTGATGGCACAGTGGCTGCGTTTGATGGCATGGCACAGTGGCGACAATTGATGGCACAGTGGCTGCGTTTGATGGCATGGCACAGTGGCGACAATTGATGGCACAGTGGCTGCGTTTGATGGCATGGCACAGTGGCTGTGTTTGATTGCACAGTGGCTGCGTTTGATGGCATGTCATAGTGGTGACAATTGATGGGCCCAGTGGCTGCCTGCATATGATGGGCACAGTGAGGCTTAAATTTTTTTGTTTGTTTTTTCGTCTGCGCCCCCCCCCCCAAAAAAAAAAAATTTGAGCACCAGCCGCAGGCCACTGGACAAACTAATGCAGACAGACAGTGCACAGTACCATGAGGAAGTAAAAGCTGCCCAGGCCCCAGGCCCCCAGCACACATGCCACAGTGGCTGCGTTTGATGGCATGGCACAGTGACGACAATTGATGGCACAGTGGCTGCGTTTGATGGCATGGCACAGTGGCTGTGTTTGATTGCACAGTGGCTGCGTTTGATGGCATGTCACAGTGGTGACAATTGATGGCACAGTGGCTGCGTTTGATGGCATGGCACAGTGGCGACAATTGATGGCACAGTGGCTGCGTTTGATGGCATGGCACAGTGGCTGTGTTTGATTGCACAGTGGCTGCGTTTGATGGCATGTCACAGTGGTGACAATTGATGGCACAGTGGCTGCGTTTGATGGCATGGCACAGTGGCGACAATTGATGGCACAGTGGCTGCGTTTGATGGCATGGCACAGTGGCGACAATTGATGGCACAGTGGCTGCGTTTGATGGCATGGCACAGTGGCGACAATTGATGGCACAGTGGCTGCGTTTGATGGCATGGCACAGTGGCGACAATTGATGGCACAGTGGCTGCGTTTGATGGCATGGCACAGTGGCTGTGTTTGATTGCACAGTGGCTGCGTTTGATGGCATGTCATAGTGGTGACAATTGATGGGCCCAGTGGCTGCCTGCATATGATGGGCACAGTGAGGCTTCAATTTATTTGTTTGTTTTTTCGTCTGCGCCCCCCCCCCCAAAAAAAAATTTGAGCACCAGCCGCAGGCCACTGGACAAACAAATGCAGACAGACAGTGCACAGTACCATGAGGAAGTAAAAGCTGCCCAGGCCCCCAGCACACATGCCACAGTGGCTGCGTTTGATGGCATGGCACAGTGACGACAATTGATGGCACAGTGGCTGCGTTTGATGGCATGGCACAGTGGCTGTGTTTGATTGCACAGTGGCTGCGTTTGATGGCATGTCACAGTGGTGACAATTGATGGCACAGTGGCTGCGTTTGATGGCATGGCACAGTGGCGACAATTGATGGCACAGTGGCTGCGTTTGATGGCATGGCACAGTGGCTGTGTTTGATTGCACAGTGGCTGCGTTTGATGGCATGTCACAGTGGTGACAATTGATGGCACAGTGGCTGCGTTTGATGGCATGGCACAGTGGCGACAATTGATGGCACAGTGGCTGCGTTTGATGGCATGGCACAGTGGCGACAATTGATGGCACAGTGGCTGCGTTTGATGGCATGGCACAGTGGCGACAATTGATGGCACAGTGGCTGCGTTTGATGGCATGGCACAGTGGCTGTGTTTGATTGCACAGTGGCTGCGTTTGATGGCATGTCATAGTGGTGACAATTGATCGGCCCAGTGGCTGCCTGCATATGATGGGCACAGTGAGGCTTCAATTTTTTTGTTTGTTTTTTCGTCTGCGCCCCCCCCCCCCCCAAAAAAAAAATTTGAGCACCAGCCGCAGGCCACTGGACAAACAAATGCAGACAGACAGTGCACAGTACCATGAGGAAGTAAAAGCTGCCCAGGCCCCAGGCCCCCAGCACACATGCCACAGCTATACTTACTTTTCTTTCAGTGTCTGAAAGGCTGGCTTACACACACTGTCAGTCAGGTCGGTGGTCGGCCACACTCAGCACAGTCAGCACTGCAGCTCTCTCACCTCCTTGTCCACTCCTCAGCCCTCAACCCCACACTTCCCTGAGTTCCCTCACGCTGTGGACTCGAGATGGGCGGACGCAATTTGCAATTAGGCGCGGAGGCGCGCTGTGAATGCTGGGGCGGCCGCGGCGTCCTCGGCTCCTCCTCCTGATGTCCTGATCACTCTGCTTGCTAGGTGCCGTTCGTTTGAACAGCTGTTTTCCCCGCTGCGCATAGACACTCCCCCTTGGACGGATCTGTCCAATTGCGAGCAAGGGGGAGTGTCTATGTGACTCCCCCTTGCTCGCGATTGGACAGATCCGTCCAAGGGGGAGTGTTTATGCGCGGCGGGGAAAACAGCTGTTCAAACGAACGCTGTCTGTAATGTTCCCCGCCGCGGTGATTAACGTGGCAGGGCCGTAGTTTGCCCAGGTCTGGTCTAATAGAATGTCTAAGGATATAAATCAATCAACGCAGAAAGCAGAATTGAATATTTTAAAATAGGGTCTAAGAAGCTATGTATTTAAAATAATGGATTTTTTCCTAAAGGTAAGCAGGTAGAAACAATCTTATCCTGGAATGTCAGGGGTTTGCATGACTCCAGAAAAAGGACTGCTTTATTTTCTTTTTTTACACAACAAAACCCCACCGTTATATGTTTACAGGAATCTCACCTTACGGATGATACTGCTCGATTGTTATGTATGCATAAATACCCTGTGCAATATCATTCGTTTCACACTAGATACTCCAGGGGGGTTAGTATATTGTTCTCTAAAAAAAAAAAAAAAAAAAAAAGCTCTTCATATGACTCAATCTTTCCTCTGCCAGCTTAATGTATGAAAACCATAAGAGTGCAGCTGCTGTCCAAAATGACCAACCAGATTCAATGGGGCTGGTTTACTAAAACTATTGAGAATGTGTCACAACTGCACAGAAGCGTAATTGCTCAAAATTGGGCTTCCCTGTGTTCATTAAACTTTAGAATAGCTGAGGCACAGTTCTTTCCAATTAGATAACCTAGGTGAAAGAGTGTGCGAGAGACACACGCCTATAGCAGGTATGCCATGGTGCAGCACTGTATAAAACTGGTTTAGAATGCAGGTCTGTGATTCGTTTCAGCACACTGTTCATAAATACATAACCTACAAGTTGAACAGACTTATAAATGCCTGAATAAAATGAATGTAAATAAAGAAAACATAAGAAGCACAAAATAATACATATTTTATTTCAAATATATATTTGCACGACAATTTAAAACTGTTTATTAATATTATTTATTTATTTTTTGCTCTGTGTCCCAACTGCAATTTTTTTTTTTAACATGTGAGCACCAGCAGAGGACTGGAAGCTCCTCCTGCTTTTGTTTTCCTGCAGATAGGCTTGGACAGAGCTGGGTCATGTGACAGCTGTATATTGATTAGGATATTTTTTTTCTTTTTTTTAAAATGAAAACAATGACCGTGCCATCATCCATATACAGAAATAGAAGGACAATGTAAATTACACAGTGTGTGTTTAGTATTACTTTGATAATTTATTTCCCTCACAATTTTGACTCATTCATACATTTCTTACCTTTATTTAGGAAAGCTGCAAGGTGATGCCAGAATTATACAGACATGTATGGATGTACAGTATATGTGTGTACATATATATATATATATATATATATATATATACTGTATATACTGTATATACACTTACCGGCCACTTTATTAGGTACACCTTGCTAGTACAAGATTGGACCACTTTTGCCTTCAGAGCTGCCTTAAAGCGGTGGTTCCCCTAAAAATACAATTTTAACATTGCTTTTCCCAAATAAATTACGATTAGAATCGGCCGGTTTTATTAAAAAAAAAAGGTCCGTACATACCGTTTGTTATATTCAATCCCACCGCCACTTCCGGGTACGATGCTGGCGGTGGGCGTTCCTAATTGATGGATTGATTGGTGCGGCTCTATACGGCGCATGCGCACCGACGTTCGGCTTCTTTCGGCATCTCGTGACGCGATGTATGCGTCGGTCGGATGCCTGTCCATCAATTAGGAACGCCCACCGCCAGCATCGTACCCGGAAGTGGCGGTGGGATTGAATATAACAAACTGTATGTACGGACCTTTTTTTTTTAATAAAACCGGCCGATTCTAATCGTAATTTATTTGGGAAAAGCAATGTTAAAATTGTATTTTTAGGGGAACCACCGCTTTAATTCTTTGTGGCATGGTGCATTATCCTGCTGGAAGTAGCTATCAGAAGATGGGTACACTGTAGTCATAAAGGGATGGACATGGTCGGAAACAATACTCTGGTTGGCCGTAGCATTTAAACAATGCTCAATTGGTACAACTGGGCCCAAAGTGTGCCAAGAAATTACCCCCCACACCATTATACCACCACCACCAGCCTGAACTGTTGATAGAAGACTGGAAAATCCATGCTTTTATGCTGTTTAAGACAAATTCTGACCCTTCCATCTGAAGTTCGCAGCTGAAATCTAGACAATTTTGTAGCATTAGCTTGCTGTTCTTAGCTGACAGGAGAGGCACCCAGTGTGGTCTTCTGCTGCTGTAGCTCAACTGCTTTAAGGTTTGATGTGTTTTGCGTTCAGAGATGGTATTCTGCATACCTTAGTTGTAACGAGTGGGTATTTGAGTTACTGTTGCCTTTCTATCATCTCAAACCAGTCTACCCATTCTCTTCTGACATCAACAAGGCATTTTCGTACACACAATTGCCACTTACTGGATATTTTCTTTTTTTCAGACCATTTCCTGTAAACTCTAGAGTTAGCTGTGCATGGAAATCCCAGTAGATCAGCAGTTTTTGAAATACCTGACCAGTCAGTCTGGCACCAACAACCATGCTATGCTCACTTAAAATGGATGTAAACCCTCACATATACCCAGTGAAGTGAAAAGCCTCAGAGCACATACAAAGATTAAACAAATCCCACCAACATACGTTTTACATCTGCTGCCTTTAGCTTTATATACTGTTTAGAAAATGGACATTGTGTTAGTAGATGTTATCTTCCTGAGTCACCTGTGAATGTGGATTCTTGCCATACACTGTAAGACAGCTTATTGGAGAAAAGGCGCCCCCCCCCCCCCGAAAAAGGAAGAAACAATGCAGAGCTGTGCTGTGAATAGACCAGCTGTCTGCTAATCTATTTATAACGCCCACCATGACACAAAATTCAGCCTGGTTTTATCACAGTTGATGGAGAACTTGTCAGAAGTTATGCTGATAACAGAAGAACAGAGAAGGAGAAAGACACAGGACTTGGCTTTGAAGAGAGATATAAAAAAAACACTACAGATACATGTGCCCAGCTAAAATTTCATGAATGGGGTTTACATCCACTTCAAATCCCCTTTCCTCACTGTTCTGATTCTCAGTTTAAACTTCAGCAAGTTGTCTTTACCACGTCTAGATGCCTAAATGCATGAGTTTCTGCCATGTAATTGGCTGATTAGCAATTTCTGTTACCAAGCAATTGAACAGGTGTACCTAATTAAGTGGCCAGTGAGTGTATATGTCGGGCATCACTAAATGGCGGACCGCGGTCCGGTTCCGGCCCCAGTGGCCATTCTATCCGGACCGCAGCCCCGCCAAGTAGTTTCCTGTGTGTCCTCTGTCACCGGCTAGTTCGCTCGCCCGCCTGCCTGCCGCTGCGGATGCCGCTCTATACACAGCATGGCAGGCGCAGCAGGTCCGTGCCTCTAACATTGTTTCACTCCCCCCTCGCTGTACTCCCCCCTCCCCACACTGCCTGTGAGTGTCTTAATCACACAGGACACGAAGCGCGACTGCTCTGGACAAAGGGCGGGACTTTTTAAGTTAAAAAGTGGGTGATTGGTTGCTAGGCAGCGGGGGCGGTCCCAGCAATAAATCACTCACTTTTAATGGGGAAAGTCCCGCCCATTGTCCAGAGCGGCCATGCTTCATTTCCTGTGTGATTAAGGTAGGGTTCTGTGGGGAGGGGGGAGTGCAATGCAATGCAATGTAGGACAGGACAGGACAGGACAGGACAGTGGACGTCTGCGATGGGGAGTCTGATGTGTCAGGACCAGTTTGTGATGGGGGGGGTCATCCTGTGATAGGGGGTCTGTGATGGGTCAGGACCAGTTTGTGATTTGGGGGGGTCAGTCTGTTATAGGGGGTCTGTTATGGGTCAGGACCAGTTTGTGATGGGGGGTCATCCTGTGATAGGGGGTCTGTGATGGGTCAGGACCAGTTTGTGATTTGGGGGGGTCAGTCTGTGATTTGGGGGTCAGTCTGTTATAGGGGGCCTGTTATGGGTCAGGACCAGTTTGTGATGGGGGGGGTCAGCCTGTGATAGGGGGTCTGTGATGGGTCAGGACCAGTTTGTGATTTGGGGGGGTCAGTCTGTTATAGTGGGTCTGTTATGGGTCAGGACCAGTTTGTGATGGGGGGGTCAGCCTGTGATAGGGGGTCTGTGATGGGTCAGGACCAGTTTGTGATTTGGGGGGGTCAGTCTGTGATAGGGGGTCTGTGATTTGGGGGTCAGTCTGTTATAGGGGCTCTGTAATGGGTCAGCAGGGCCAGTTTGTGATGGGGGGTCAGTCTGTGATGGGTCAGGTCAGTCTGTGATGGGGGGGGTCAGTCTGTGATAGGGGGTCTGTGATGTGTCAGGACCAGTTTGTGATGGGGGGGTCAGTCTGTGATGGGTCAGGACCAGTTTGTGATTTGGGGGGTCAGTCTGTGATAGGGGGTCAGTCTGTTATAGGGGTCTGTTATGGGTCAGGACCAGTTTGTGATGGGGGGTCAGTCTGTGATGGGTCAGGTCAGTCTGTGATAGGGGGTCTGTGATTGGGGGGGGGGTCAGTCTGTAATAGGGGGTTGGGTATTTGGGGGGGTCAGTCTGTGGTAGGGGGTCTGTGATAGGGGGTCTGTGATGGGTCAGGACCAGTTTGTGATGGGGGAGTCAGTCGGTGATGGGTCAGGTCAGTCTGTGATGGGGGGGGGGATTAGGCTGTAATGAGGGGTCTGTGATTTGGGCTGTCAGTCTGTGATGGGGGGGTCTGTGATGCGTCAGTCTCTGCAAGGGCAATAGAAAACAATTGTTTTCTATGTGTCCTGTTCACACTGCAACAGCGCCCCTGCGTGCTGAGCAGTATGTTGCAAAATGCATTCTGTTTCTATGCACCGCAATTGAACTGTGGTGCATAAAAATGAATGAAATGTATTTTTACATTTCAATAAAGTTGAAAGAAAAAAAAAGTGTGATGTGTGTGGGTCATAAAGGTGTGTGCATGTGTGTGGTGGTGGGGGGGGGGGGCGCTGTGATGGGAGGTTGTCAAGTGGAGGATATCATGTGGCGTCATAGCACCAATTTGGCATTCGGACCTCCGCTGGAAGAATTTTTTTCTGACTGGACCCCCGTGAATTTTAATTCAGTACCCCTGGTATATGTATACATAGTTCCCTTTGCCTTTACAGAACACTTTTGAACATGAAATAACATGCATAATGGTTTTGGGTGCACGTTGTTCTGCATTAACACAGGTAATAGTGTTGAAGGGTGAAGGTTGTTTTGTTATTGATTCCAAACCTACACAAAAATGTTTTTACTGAGGTTTGGTTGGTTATTTTCCTGAAGTTTTTTTGTGACCTCCTAATGTTATTGTTGCCATTTTCATTTTTTAGTGTGTTGTAAAACACACTACGCAAGTACAAAATGTTTTCATATCTTCCCTCCACTAGTCTGAGCTATGCAAGAGCACATGCGATTACTTCTTTCCCCTCTCAAATTTCTGTTGTTGGGTTCCTTGTTAAAATCTTTAAGTGGGTCTACACCCTACACACAAAACCTTATCCTGAAAATACACAAAGAGAATGTCTACAACTGTGTTTAATTACAGTCACAACCTAATGCAGCTGTTGTGCATTCGAATTGGTAGCCAGTGTATTTTCCCCCAACTAACCCCCCCCATACAAGGCCCCATGACGTAAATGCATGTGGCGGGGAGGGTTCATGCTAACCAATACTAACAGCCACTAACATACAGTACAAATAGGTAAAAAGGGTGAATTATTATATTATTTACACAAGTTGCGATTTAAGAATACATTTGTGCAATGTTGCTCAGTGTAATGCATGCAATTATCACCACAAGAAAGTCAATGTTCTTGAGTGATTCACAATGGTGTCACCAATAGCAGCCATTACAGGAGATACATTTTTCAAGCATGCAGCAAGCAACACCCCACCTATTCACAATGCAAAATGGTCATGATTTTTAAGGTAAGATATAGGTAAAAATATCTCTGCAAGTCTGAGGGGTAGTGGTGGGGGGTGAGATGGGGTGATCATATAAGGCTATGCATGCATGTGTGAAGGCTTTTCCATCACTGCCCCAACAAGGCAAGAGGAACCCAGATTTCCATGCTATGCTATGTTAGTGGAGGCACCCTCCATGTGTCATCTGTTTAAAACATGTTTGGCCATGTTTGGAAATGTCTGTATTTCATATGTGTTTCTCATCTGATTCAAACCGCTATCATCCATTTATTTCAAATGATTTCTAACTTCAAACATACTGTACATAGTTATGTACACGTTCAATCGTTTTTCTTTTGTTTGTTACTCCCCCTCCCCCTTTCCTACAGAAGCCCCTACGTCTGGCTGGTCAGGTGGCAGTGGAGGAGGAGTGCCCAGCTAGAGTCCTCCTCTAAAGAAGAGCTGGCACAGGAAAGTGCAGGATCCTCCAACAAAGTCTTCCTGGGAGGAAGTGACTAATTTTGAGGCAAAGGCTGAGGCGGAGTCAGAGGCTGCACAGCCCAGGTAAGTGACCCAATAAGAGGACATAGAGGGTAAAGCCAAAGATAAACAGCATCATCTGACATTTGTGGAAAGCTTTTTTGAAAGCTTGTTTAGAGTTCTCACTTTGAGCTCATTTTTGCAAGAGTGGACAAGAGATAGACCCCCTGACAGTCTTGACAGGTGTACAGAAATCCCTTTGCACATCGGTTCCCTGGTTCACTTTTCTGTGTCCAAGTCTTCTAATAGACTTTAACTTCCAATAACTATACCACACAAACACAGACATAAAGATTGTGGGTTACCAGAGCAGGAGTGGGAAGAATAGTCTCTTGACCCCGATGATAACCAGGGGTTTACCTGCTTTTGTGGAATTTAATCTCACTTCCCTTCACTGACCACTGTTGAACATGAATTAATATGCCCTAAATTCATAATTGTTTTGGAAACACTTTGCCTTAACATAAGTAACTGTGACACAAAAAAAACATTGTTATCTATAATTGTTAGTTGTAAAAATACAAATAATCTTATGGCCAATAAGGTATTAGAGTTTTTTCAGGATCATATTTCTAGACATTCCATGCCTCACTGTTTTTCCTATAACATTCCAACAGGGCATGAGTGTAAGGAGGAGACCCAGTCCCCTGCTGAATATCCAGCCAGGAGTGAATATCTCCTTTGTATTTTTTTTATTGTATTATTTTTTTTCATTTAACCATACTCTGCCCTCCTGAGTTTGTTAACAAACAAAAGCAACAGAATCCCCCTAATCCAAAGTAAGAACTGTGGATTGAATAATATCAGCTAATATTGTAATAAAGTCAGATGGGAGCTTTCTGTCAGAATTTTCGATGGACTTTAGATAGAGAGCAGGTTCTCTATTTTTCCGTCGGAAATTCCAACGGAGTTTTGCCCGGTCAAAAGTCCGACCTTGTGTACGTGGCATGATTAAATTTTTTGTATCATATGCTATGTATTTTATTATTTTGTATATTTTTTAACTATATTATGAACTTTAATGGCATCCCAGTCTTAGTCCGTAGGGTTTAATATTGAGTTGCTTCAACTCTTCTGGGAAGGCTGTCCACAAGGTTTAGGAGTGTGTCTATGGGAATGTTTGACTATTCTTCTAGAAGCGCATTTGTGAGGTCAGGCACTGATGTGGCCGAGGAGATCTGGCTCACAGTCTCTGCTCTAATTCATCCCAAAGATGTTCTATCGGGTTGAGGTCAGGACTTTGTGAAGGCCAGTCAAGTTTCTCCACCCCAAACTCGCTCATCCACCGGGCTGAATGAAAAAGCATAAACGGATCCCTCCATCCATTCCAAAGATGAAATAGATGGAGGAGTCCTCCCCAATGGGGCATTGTATTCCGACAAAGGGACTCCTCTGCTGTCAGAATACAGTGGCTGCAGCTGCCTATCAAGTGTAGAGTCCCTCCTTACATACAAGCAAAAGATTTCCAGATGTGCTCTACATGATTCAGAATTCCCCAGTGCATTTTCTCCTACACAGGATTTTGCCACATGCAATAACCTTCAACCCATCAGCAGCCATAACAGGTGTTGCAGTATTATCCAGAACAGTTAGTGTCCAAGGATGTTTTCAAAATATTGTATGTCAAATAAATAGACTGTACAGATTAAAGCTGGCTATGGACCAAAGTTCATCCGGTTCAGTAGGGACCGTGGGATTGTGTCAATCTCACATTAATCTTATGTCAAATGGGCTTTTTGGGAAATTTTTCACGACCAGCAGCTGCAGCCAAATGGGCTGCAACCACTGATCAGTGTATTCTGACAGTGGAAAGTCCTGCTGTCAGAAAATAATATCTCAGCAAGGAGGATTCTTCTAACCCAGCGACTAGATAATATATCTGGTTGGATGCCGTCATTGATTCTTGATCTTTGATTGAATTTTGAAGGCATTGTTCTTGAGCCTTGACAACAAGGCCACCCAAGTTTCCAATGTCAGCCTGTTCAGTAGGAGTCATATATGGCCATCTTAAAAGGTGTAGCAAACTAAACAAATACATCAATATTTTAGCTATGTTTCTGTCCTTATGATACATTTTCTAGAGTATTTTAAAATTAAATTGTTTGATAGGTTTTTTATATTCCTCTTGTAGAACTAGGCCGATTTAAAATGAATGCCCCACCCTTTATGAAATTACATTATCTGTCTACAATGTGTTGCTGGATGCACAGCATAAAAGGTGTCCCTGGAATTTGGAAACAAATTGAACAACACAGCATGGACATATTTCATTTCTTTTTAATTAAACACTTTTTTTAAATGATGCACCTAATTTGGTAGGTAATAAAATATACCCTTTCTCTTATGACTCACAATAACTTATCAAGGGCAATCAATCAAAGCCAATAATCACCCTCCAGTCATACTCTCCTGCATGTTATTGCTTGACTGTATTCATTTCTGGTATTTCAGTGTGCAAAAGTGTGTGCTTGCAGCCTTATTTCCTTGGAAAATTTTGCACTCAAGCCATATTAGCCATGGAAAGTACACAGACACTTTATAAGATTAGGCATGGATGCAGGTGAACGGTAGAGTGAGTTTTTAAGACACATTAGCACATACAAAATACAGTTAGGTCCATATATATTTGGACACCGCCACAATTTTCTTACTTTTGTCTCTGTATGCCACTAGAATAAATTTAAAATGAAACAATCCAAATTAATTTGAGGTGCAGACTTTCAGCTTTAATTTAAGGGGTTGAACATAAGTACACATTTTAAGAACTGCAACCATTTTATACCCATTTTCAGGGGCTCAAATGTAATTGGACAAATAAATATAGTCATAATTAAAATGTTATTTTTTATATTTTGTCGAGAATCCTTACTGGCAATGACTGCCTGAAGTGTGGAACCCATGGACATTACCAAAGACTGGGTTTCCTCCTTTCTGATGCTTTGCCAGAAACTGCAGCTATCTGCAGTTGTTCTTTCCTTGAGTGTCTTTCTGCCTTTAGTTTTGCCTTCAGCAAGTGAAATGCATGCTCAAATTGGTTGAGATCAGGTGACTGACTTGGCCATTGCAGAATATTCCACTTATTTTCCTTCAAAAGCTCCTGGGTTGCTTTGCAGTGTGTTTTGGTTCAATGTCCATCTGTACTGTGAAGTGCCGTCCAATCTACTTTGCTGCATTTGGCTGAATCTGGGCTGACAGTCTATCTCTAAACACTGCAGAATTCATCCGGCTGCTTCTGTCTTCTGTCACATCATCAATAAACACCAATGACCCAGTGCCACTGGAAGCCATTCATGCCCATGCCATCACACTGCCTCCACCATATTTTACAGATGACATGTGCCTTGGCTCACGAGCTGTTCCAAGCCTTCTCTGCACTCTTTTCTTCATGTAATTCTGGTACAGATTAATCTTGGTTTCATCCGTCCAAAAAAATGCTTTTGCAGAACTGGTTTGGCTTTTTAGATGTTTTTTTTAAAAAAAGTCTAATCTGGCTTTTTTTTTCTTCAGGCTTATGAATGATTTGCATCTTGTGGTGAACCCTCTGTATTTTCTCTCATGAAGTCTTCTTTATATAGTAGACTTTGACAATGATACGGCCACCTCCTGGAGAGTGTCTTTCACTTGTCTGGATGTTGTGAATGGGTTTTTCTTTACCATAGAGAGTATCCTGCAAACATCCACCACTGTAGTCTCTTGTGGATGTCCAGGTCTTTTTATGTTGCTGAGCTCACCAGTGTATTCTTCTTTCCTCAGAATATACCAAACCATTGATTTATCCACTCCTAATGTTTCTGCTATCTCTCTGATGGATTTCATTTTTGAAGCCTTACAATGGCCTGTTTCACTTGCATGGACAGCTTATTTGAGTGCATGATGTAGGTTCACAGCAATAGATTCCAAATGCAAAAACCACACTTAGAATCAACTCCAGACCTTTTACCTGCTTAACTGATGAAGAAATAACGGAGTGGCCCACACCTGGCCATGAAACAGCTTTTGATTCAATTGTCCAATTACTTTTGGTCCCTTAAAAAGGGGGGAGGCTATTCTCAAGAGCTGTAATTCCTAAACCCTTTCTCCAATTTGGATGTACATACCCTCAAATTAAATCAGAGAGTGTGCACCTTTAACCCATATCCATTATATAACAATAGCTTGAATATAAAAGACAAATATGAGGCATAGGAGATCAAATCTGGACACCACACCCCATGTATTAATTGAATCAAGGAGGGGAGGAAGGGTAACAAACCCAAGGACTTTGAACGGTGTCAATAAAGAAAGATATATCAAGTAGAAAAATACAAATTGTATTCGATTTGGACATACATAATTAAAAAATGGAAGCTAAAACAACCACATTTTGATCCTGAGAGGATATGCGTGATTTCAGAGAGCCACATTGATGACTTGTACATGGAGTGCTCAACATGTTTCGCCCTGAGCAGGGCTTCGTCAGGAGCTTGTACAAGGCATACTATAAGAGAGAAGAGGAATATTCATGTATGAGAAATCAAACATTGAGACAATAGTCAATACATGAGCTCAATGTACAATAGGCATACTTAGAGCAAGTATAATATATTAAGATCGTTTTTACAAAAAATGGTACAAAAAGGGAAAACAATTTGTCATAACAAATGGGGGATGCATATACAAGGCGAAAAAACGCATTTCAAGACTGTCAAAGTGGTGAAAAAGGCCCATGTGACGGCTAATTGGGGTCTCCATTTTTTTCTTTGTAACCAGGGATACATGGTCCCGGATGCGGTGAAAAAATGGTCTTTTAGTTTTGCCAATTAAATTGCAAGTGCATGTCATAATGTACACATTGCCTATTGATTGACAATTTGCAGAAAAATTTGGTTTGAATATACAGCCATTCGGCAATGAAATAGTTGATGCCGAATGGATGTACCTGCAAAAGGAACATTTGTGACAGGGTCTAGTACCCATCAGACCCCGCGGAGTGACTCTCCGAGGGGAATGATGGCTATGGACCAACCGATCACGTAGGGAACTTGATCGTCTGAAAGTGATTTGAGGGTGATTATTAAGGTGTTTGGATACGGCCCTATCACCCATCAGCAAATCCCAGTGTTTCTCAAGGATACCTTGTATCTGCTGGTGATGGCCAGAGAACCGGGTGATTAGTCTAGTGCCAGGGTTTGATCTTTCTGGTTTTGGACTGTGCAGAAGGGAACTTCTTTTTTGCGACTTGGCTCTAGCAAACGCCTTTTTGAGGGTATTTTTGACTGTAGCCCTGTTCCAGGAACCGCCTACGTAATATTTGCGATTGTTGTTTAAAATCGGATTCAGAGCTACAGTTTCTCCGAAGCCTGAGATACTGCCCATATGGAATACTGGCTTTTAGGGGTTCAGGATGAGAACTGGAAGCATGTAGTAAAGCATTTCCAGCCGATGTTTTTCGTAAAAGGGTGGTGCCAATCAGTTCATCACTAAGAATATGAATTTCAATGTCTAGAAAAGTCAATTTTGTTTGACTACTTGAAAAAGTGAATTTTAAATTAAACCGGTTGTTTGCAAGACTAGAAATAAATGCCTCAAGGTCCTTACCAGAACATGTCCATACGAAAAAGATGTCATCAATAAAACGCCTCCAAAACGGTATTTGTTCAAGATAGGTCTGGATGGAGTCCTGATGAAAAAGGTCACGCTCCCACCCCCCCAGGTACAGGTTTGCATAAGATGGGGCACACTTGGTCCCCATAGCAACACCCTGTACCTGGAGGAAGTGGGAGCCACCAAACAAAAAAATATTATTGGTCAAAACAAAATTGAGTAGGTCTAGAATGAAGCGATTGTAACTGGGTGAGGCCTCACTGCTTTCTGATATGAAACCCTCTAAAACATCCAGCCCCAGGGTGTGGGGGATGGAATTGTAGAGGGCCTCAACATCCAGGGAGACGAGCCAAGAACCCAAAGGAACATTAAGACTGTCAAGGGTTCTTAGCAAGTCCCCAGTATCCTTGAGATACGACACTAATCCCTCTACATGAGGTCTTAAATAATCATCAATCATAGCGCTCGCCTGCTCAGTGAGGCAACCGTTGCCCGATACAATGGGACGACCGGGTGGATGATGGACATCCTTATGAATTTTGGGTAAAGCATAAAGTGTTGGAGTACGAGGGGAAGAAACTTGTAAAGTACTCCCACGTGGGTTTGGTAATCACCCCTTTATAATAGGCAGAGCCAATGAGTTTCTGATAAAGAGAGATAGTTAGCTTTACTATTCTCTTTTTTGTCACTTGCGGACGTCTGCATATATTTATTGTCTACTAACAAATTGTACTTAATGTAAACAGTCAGTGCATTGTCTCAACATAAATTTTCTACTAGGCATCCCGACTGAACCTGGGGGCATCTAATCCAAATGCATATAGTAGCTATCTATTTATTTTTTTAATAACAGATATGTAATTCTATACATGTCCCCTTACATGCGTTACTGAATGTATGGATTGCTTTATAGATCTACAAGTATTTTTTCGATTTGATATTCTTTTTGTTTATCTATTCTGTTCTCTTGTGGGTTTGCCTCCTCGATCCGCTCCCAACAGTGTAATAGGCTATATGGGCACTAGGGGCGCACTCTGTGTCGAGGATCATTGGTCACAGTTTTTCCCTCCGAGTGATCCCTCTCAGCTGTCCATTGCCATCACTGCCCCATCTCGCCCACCCTTTTTTCCATCCTGAAATGGTCCAGGTAGGCGGTTTGGATCGCCAGTCTCTTGTGCTGGCGATTCTTCCAGTCTCTAAGATGGCGCCTGCACCATCGGCGTCTTTGCTGACATGCGTGCTGTGCCGCCGACCACGCCCACCTGGGCGGGCGGTGGCCTCACCTGCACGTCTGTCCTCCTGGACCTTTAGGCGATTGGCTGCAGGATGTCTTGTGACATCTGCTACAGCCCGCCCCCGGCGGTGACATCAGACGCCGTTCTCTGGGGGGTATTTAAAAGCCCTGCTATGGCTGCCAGAACTGACTGGGCTGTTTGGCCCGGATATTTATCCACTGCTGCTGTCCCAGCGTTCATGCTGTCTGCTCCCTCCTCACAGGTATGCTGCACCTTTTTCTAAAATGTTTCTCTATTACTATGTTGATTTCCTGGACCATGTTAAGCCTTGCTGGCTTCATGCTTTTGTCTATACATATATATTTTTTATTATTTTTTATGG